>NC_141034.1:47755000-47845000 GCF_052040795.2 Danio rerio
TATGATAAGAGTAAAATAAGACTTAACATTTAATAATCTAAATCTATGGTACAACCATACCAATCTGTATGGGGTTCAAATAAATTTGTATACAAATCATTCCCTACACCTGAACACCAAAAATAAAATGTACAATTAATGACACACTAATGTTATACAATAAGCTCATTAACCAGTGAGAAATAGACAATTAATATGAATTATGTTAATATTAACGTTAGCTTAAAAGACATCAACTGAATTTTATTATCAGCTCAATTTAATAAAACAGTTTAGACTTGTTTCATTGTGAGTTTAGTTTGAATAAGTAAGTTAACCTACAGTTTACAAATTTAACCATAATGATAACTTAGTCAAAATGACCACATGAAGACCAGAGCTTAACGTTACCTTAACGTTAAACGTTTAACTTTTCATGGTGACTTTGCCTTCATCTCAGTGTTGTGCTGAAATACAGAATTCATTAATGTAGTTAACCCCAAGTAAAAGTTTTTTTTTTTCAGGTAACGTTACTATGGTCAAAAACTCACTTAAGATAAACTCACTTAACGTTATCTAATACCTCGCAAACACTACAAACACGGTCTGGCGTCGAATAACGTGACATAAGAACCTACAACTGAAGTAACTTGGTTAATTATTTTAAATTACACACACACTACACGGAAAAATACACAAAACAACCCTTTAACGAACAGAATTTGACTTGTAAACACTTACCGAGGATGAATTCACTGGAGGAAAAGGGGACAGGTGGATTTCAAATTAGAAGAGCCGTTGCTTGCCTGGTGAAGGTCGAATCGAGTCGGCTCGGTTCTATGAATCGGCTCCTTAGAACAGTAAAGAGTCGAATCCGCCTAAAACCGATTCCTTTTTGTAAATTATTCTAAGACACAACAATAAATTATTACTATTTCGTTATACTGCTCGGCCACATACATTTATACACATATTGCTGAATGTGCTTGTGAACACGTGTGATAAAATAATTCCCGAGCAAACGGTTCAATCCGATTCGGTCTCGTTTGAGTGCTGAACCGAACCAGTGCAAACGTGATATTGATAAAATAGTAATATTGTTGTTGTTTTTTTTCACTTTACCAGCGAAAATATTACATGTATCTGACTTTAACAATACGAATAAGGTTCGCTTGAAGTGTTTTGAGAATTAATATTTTTTTCTCCCAGAGTGCATTTCACACCAACAAGCAAATATAATGGCGAATGAGAAAAGCCAGATCATATCATAAATATTGCGTTTAATATGTCACGAAATGAAGTTTTAACGGGTTTTCATGCGAGAATATAGTTCTTCCAAACTCAAATCTGTGGTTTGTTTATAGATATCATGACTACTTTTAAGTGTGCTTTGCCGATAGGGGAGATTCTGACCTCCAGGGGTTGACGGCGCTCCATCACTCATGTATCCGGCAAACCTCATGCTTTAATCGGCCTAGACATTATTGAGACATGCCCCTGTCTTCGATGACTAGATAATAAATGTGTTATGAAATAAAGTTTTAACTGTTTTTCATGCGAGAATGTTGTTGTTTTAAACTAAATTCTGTGGTTTATTTATTAAGATAGTGCGTATTTTAAAATGTTGTTTTGAAAATGCGGAGATATGTGCCCTCTACGGTGGCCCATATGGGTGCCCAATATTCTTGAATCCGTCTAAAGCAGGTTGGTCACTCTGACATTTAAGCTGACTTTGAAATCATTTTGTGTTTAACAGCCCTTGGTTACGTGAATCAATTATTTTTGTTCCAATTTACGTTTTGGTTTAGCACAAAGTTATGTTTATTAAATATTATTTCATATTTCCATGTTACCTTATAAAATGAAGGTGCAGTGCACCCAAAAATGGAAAACCAGGGGACAGTTTAATGCACTGAACAGTCTGAAGAAACTGGTTAGGTTATTTACTTCACAAAATAATTTGTCTAAAAATAAGTAAACATAATAATCATAATATATAGTGTGTGTGGAGTTGTTCTTGGTCATTTGCAGTACTGTATTTAGATGCACAGTAACTGATTTTTCCCCAAAATGCATTGTAAAATCTACAGTAACATACTGTTAACCATGTTCACAGTATAGAAAAGTTGAAAATACATTATTATACTGTGAAAACAACAATATATACAGTAACACACTGTGCACAGCTTATACAGTAAAAAACTGTTGAGAAATGCAGTATAATACTGTGAAAACAACAGAAATCGTTTACAGTGTAGATCACAATATCTACAAAAATATTAAGCAGCACAGCCATATTCTACATTGATGATGATCATAAGAATTTATTCAAGAACCAAATTAGAATATTACACATTGGGAAAGGAAGTATGACACTAAAGATAGGAGTTGAACTGAAATGGTAAATTATAATTAAATATGAATCAAAATGGAGAACTGAAAATTGTTATTTTAATACAGTAAATTTAAAATCACACTATATACTACAAAATGACTTGATTTTCTTTATATATTATCAGTTACCCTGGTAGATGGCACTGTGGCTCAATGGTTAGTACTGTCGCCTCACAGCAAGGAGGTCACTGGTTTGAGTCCCGACTGGGTTAGTTTGTATTTCAGTGTGGAGTTTGCATGTTCTCATCGTGTTGGCATGGGTTTCCTCCGAATGATGCGGTATCCCCCACAGTTTAAAGACATGCGCTATAGGTACATTGCGCGCTCTTTAGTACGCGCGCGCTCTTTAGTACACGCGCCAAAAAAAAATATTTTTCCATATTTTCATCTTATAATATTTTGTGTTAGTCCCCCTGTTTAATTCATTTCATGCACTGACAAATTGAACGAAAGATCAACATAGATCTGCTCCATTTTTTATTTCTCTCTATAATTTAAGCCTGCATAATTATATTGTTCATAATTCTAATGTTTTTTTTTTTAAACAGATTGATTAATTAAATAGATAGATTTTTACAAAACTTGACAACTGAACTGAGGCTCTGTATGAAATGAGAGTCTTACCTTTCTGATTTATATTTGATGATGATGTCTGTGGGTGTCAAAATTAAAGTGCACATTTTCGCTTATATAATATTTATTTATTTATTTATTTATTTATTTATTTATTTATTTATTTATTTATTTATGTATTTATTTATTTATTTTTATTTATTTATTTTTTTCAAATTCACTTACAATTATATATTTCTTAAATTGTCAGTTGTGTTTATGTTATGCTGAATAAAAAGTGTGTGTATACAATTATGTTTGGCTTTTGATAGATTATTTAAAATATGTGGCCAAGAAATAGCTATTAACTTTTTTTTTTTTTTTTTTTTGGGAGGGGCCAGTGAAAATTTTGGCAGGGCAAGTCAAATCTGAACCACTGCCAGTAGAAAAAATCCTTAGCGTTGAACCCTAAATAGTTTAAATGAATCTAAAAGGAGAAGAGAAAATGATTATTTAATAGTCAATTTTAATCACACTTCCACAATACTTACACTCAAATTAATGACTATTGCTACTTGTTTAAAATATATATTATGATGCAATTAACTTAATCAATTTGTGTTGGGATGACACGAAGGAATCGTGTGGAACTTCATTTTTTTTATTATAAGAACCCAGGAAATGTTTCTGATTTTCTCAATTTAATTTTAAATCGTACTAAAACACCTAGAACTAAAACTATTTTTTTTTTTATTAATCGCACAAGCATAAAAAACTCATTTAAACCATAAATGTAAAAAAAATATATAGTAACTTCACTCTAAAATAACATCATTCTCAACCCTAATTGTACTGAAAAGTGCAGACCATGCGATTCATTTTCTGCTCACTCTCTCTTTCTCAGCATCTCTCTCCTCCCCTAATTCAGTCACTCTTTCATTCTCCTCTTCCCTCCCATTAATCATATTTGTTCACATTACCGAGGAGAAGGCAGAGTAACACTGCTGATAGGAGTCTTAATTAGCAGGAACGATCTAACACACACCAGAACCTGTGTGAAGATCAAACAGCCTATCCGCTTACCGTTCAAATATCCCTGTCATTTACCACAGAGTGCAAATTTGATTCTTTTTTTCCCAGCGTTTTGTACTTTTCCCAGTAATTGAATTGTGCAGCTCCTAACTGAACGTTATCTGCGCAAACAGGGCGACGCTAACACATTAAACCACTTAATATCATCTGTTGTGGCTCGTGACCAAGAGCGTTTAAAGCAGTCATGCATGCTTAAAGGTGTGGACGGCACGGCGACTTACAGCATTTAATGAACTTAGTGCTCATAAATGATTAGCGTGGGCCAATTAATGCTCGACAGCATATATGTGTGTGTGTGTGTGTGTGTGTGTGTGTGTGTGTGTGTGTGTGTGTGTGTGTGTGTGTGTGTGTGTGTGTGTGTGTGGAGGGTCTTCTTCACAGCCAACAGAAGTCAGGCTGAATTAGAGTTACTAACAGATACACAAATAACTCGGCAATCATGGCAGCTAGCTTAGATTAGGTCAGCTAATTGGCACACTAACATGATTTAAATAGCGCAAATTAACGTTGGACAAAATTAGTGAGCTCTATTTAAATCAATCCCATTTCAAGCTTATTTCCTACAGATCCCCCCTTCTTTTTTTTTTGGAAGCCTAGATTTCATTCTCCAACATGCACATGCTCACTTCAAATGACCTCTTATAATAGTTTAAGAACATAATGTGTCGATTTGCATATTTCAGTGATTAAGTATATATGTCAAAGCTGATTTCTTAAGCCAGGACGAAGGAAAAGACATGATTTATTTATAGCTGGTGGGAGGAAAGGCGCATATCTCTAAAAACAGTGCACGTTTCGCCTTTCCCGTATGACCAACATGTGAAGCTGATCTGCATATGCTGCACTGAACATAAACATCAACCTGACGAAAGCCAAAATCCATCATTCCCTATATTCTAAATATATCCCACCATCTCATACAGCGAGAGCAGGTGACCCGAACTCAAACACATCCCGCGAGACTAATTTGCCTTCCTCTAAATCACTCACTCAGACCATCAAATCAGCATTGTTTGTTACTCAAGGATGCTCGCGCACGGAAGGAGTTTTCATTTCGCCACTGTTTATGAGGCATAATAAAATGTAAAATGAACTGCCAGAGGGAGTGAAGACGAGGAGACGACTCGCAGCGAGCTTTATTCAGCGATGTTCACAAGATTACGTTTACTACTGAGCAATATCGCAGGAACGGGACCCCCTGGCCACATATCAAGTGAGCGTCTGCGGTGTATTCAAGCATGTTAGTGCCACTGAACTGCTTTTCTGTGGCGTTAAACCTTCACAGCATTGTTTCAAACAGAGTGAAAGTATCCAAATAGAGGTGTTGAAAGAAACCAGCACCTTAAGGCGAATGCTCCATATTAGGGAGAAGATTCCGCTGCTTTTGGCTGCTATGGATACAGGCTTTCTTTGCTTTGAACAGGCTTTCTTGACTCTAAAGCAAATGCCATTTCTGGAGCTTGGTGGTAAAAGCACAAAGGACAAAAACTTTGTCAAAAATCAGCACAGATCTCTGGTTCATATTGTGAAATTTTTAACTGTTGTACTGTAAAAAATACAGTATTTAAAAAGAAAATTCCGGTAGCTGAGTTGCCGAAATAAAAAGAGTAAAATAACAGAAGTTAAATAACAGAAATTTACGCAAAAATTAAATTGAAGTAGATTTTTGTAATTTATTGGCCATTAATTTACGGTAATTTCTGTAAGGTATTAGCTGTCATTTTACGATAGATTTTTGTAATTTAACAGACAATAATTTATGGTAAATTTCTGTAATTTAATAGACAATATTTTATGGTAGATTTCTGTAATTTACCAGACAATATTTTACGATAAATTTCTCTAATTTAACATACGTTATTTAACATTAAATTTCTGTAATTTAACGTATTTTATTTTACGGTAAATTTCTGTAATTTACCAGAAAATATTTTACAGTAAATTTCTGTAATTTAACAGACATTATTTTACGGTAAATTTCTGTAATTTAATGGACGTTATTTTTATATCAAATTTCTGTAATTTAACGGACATTATTTTATGGTAGATTTCTGTAATTTACCAGACAATATTTTACAGTAAATTTCTGTAATTTAACGTACGTTATTTATTTATTTATTTTCAGCACCCCAGCTGCCGAAAAAAAAAAGTAAAATAACAGATTTTTTGTACAGTGTGCAAACTATCAATTGCCACGAGTGTAATAAACAAATAAATAAATAAATAAATTGAGAGTCTAAAAGCATTTACTGTGTGATAAAGCCAAAAAGCAAGAAAGTCGCTGAACCAGTTGGCATTTCTTTGTAGAGTTTGCATTTTCCCCCTATGTTGTTGTAGGGTTTCCTCCAGGTGTTCCGGTGTCCCCCACAGTTTTAGGACATGCGCTATAGGTGAATTGAATAAACAAAATTTATTTGTTATTTGTTTAATTGTTTGTGTGAACAAGTGTGCATGGGTTTTTTCCAGTACTGGGTTGCATATGAAAGGGCATCCGCTGCATATAACATATGCTGGAATTGTTGGGGGTTCATTCTACTGTAACAACCTCGGAAATAGAGACTAAGCCAAAGTAAAATGAATGAATAAATGAATGAATGAAGTCTATTAAAATGGAAATTGAATAACATCTAAATAATATTATAAAAGAGAAAGAAAAACATGATTTAGGTAAACTATATCACACAAGCAAGAGTTATATCAGTGTATGGGAATGAATGACAGCTGCAACCCAGTACTGGTAAACACCCAAACACACTCATTCACACACACACACACACACACACACACACACACACACACACACACACACACACACACACACACACACACATACCCGCACACACACTATGGCCAATTTAGTTTATTCAATTCACCAGTAGCGTATGTCTTTGGACTGTGGGGGGAAACAGGAGCACCCAGAGAAAACCCACGCCAACAAAGGGAGAACATGCAAACTCCACACAGAAATGCTAACTGACCCAGCCAAGACTTGAACCAGCGACCTTCTTGCTGTGAGGTGACAGTGCTAACCACTGAGCCACCGTGTCACCTATTAGAAAGAAGTAATTTTTATTTTTTTCTTTCTTTCATGGAACAATTAAGAGATATTTTGAATTACTTTTCTGTTGTGTTATTTTGCACAATGGCTCTGCCTGTTTACTGTCCATTTCTGATGTATTAAAAAGAACAGAATATACTCTCTACAATATTGAACATCTCTTTAATAGTCTACAAGGACTTGCCAGAAAAAAAGCTAAAGAAAAAAACAGAACTGATGAGCAGATGACAGAATTTTCATTTTAAGGTGAACTATTCCTTTAAAGGTCAAACAATCGATTCTGATACAAATTCAATACACGGGTAATAACACTAACAAACAAATCAATAAATAAATAAATCATACAGTATCTGCTGTTTAACCATGACTTCAGTCTGTTGAACCAAAGGTCCCCACAAGTATAGCAAATGTACTGCGTTAGGCTGCAAGGATGCATGCAGTCTTTCTTTGCTTAGAAGCAAATGCTATTTCTGGTTCATGGTGGTAAAACAAAGGAAAAAAACTCAGAAATCAGTGCAGTTCTCTGGTTCACACAGTGATGTGATTTACTGTCTATGACAAATGTGTAACTGTTGTGTTAATCATATGGAGCTATCAATTGCCATTAGTGTTCTTAAAAAAAATAAATAAACTGACAGTCAAAAAAAGCATTTACTGTGTGATGAAGTCTATTAGAATTGAAATAGAATAACTTCATAATTAAGATTAGACAAGAAAAAAAACTCTCACTGTGCAGTTTTTATTTATTTATTTATTCATGCATTTATACATTTATTTATATATGATTTATTAAATCACACAAGCAAGAGTAATATTATTTCATGAGAATGAATGACAGCTTTTGCTCACTTTTATAATAAAGTGTGTTAACTAAATTTTATGATTAATTAAGTAATTTGAATGCTTTGTTTTAATGTTTCATTTTAATTTATAAGTACAGTAGCATATTTACAGCTACTGTATAGGCTATTTCTGTCCGTTCGCATCCCGTCTCTTTGTGCCGCCTGGCGGCATATTCACAAACTGTGGTCATACATTAAAAACACGTACTTGCCCATTTAAAACGGCGGCGGTTTACTTCTTTTCCAGTTTTTGATTTAAAATTGAGTCATTTCATTTTTTTTTTCTTTCATGGAACAATTAGATATTTTGAACTATGTACTTTTGTGCTATTTTGCACAAAAGTACGTGGTTACTGTCCATATAAATAAGAACACAATAGACACTCTACATTATTGAACATGTCATTTATAGTCTACAGAGACTTGCCAGAATGAGAAAAAAAAATACTAGAACTGTTAAGAGACAGAATAATGGCAGGATTTTCATTTTAAGCTAAAGTATTGCTTTAAAGGTCAAACAATCAATTCTGATACAAATTCAAAACTCAGGTATTTAAAAAAAGAATAAAACAAAAATAAATGAATAAAATAAAACATAATAAATATAATAAATAAATACAATAAAATAAAACAGGGGCGTATCTTCTGTTTAACCACCTTAAATGATCTTTAGTCTATTGAACCAAATTTGCCCACAGGTATAGTAAAACTAGCAATTATTTTTTTTTTAGATTTTTGGTTTTCATGAAATCCATTGAATGTAAGATCCATTTTTGATCCAAGTTCAATGCAAAGGAAGACATTGGCTTTTACAGAGTTGGCTTAGCAAAGCCTACAGTAAACAAAGTTTGGAGACTACAAAAAAACACATCCGGGCTAGTGAGATTTTTGTTTTCAGTCTGACTAAGGCACAATCTGATCCGGCAAACAGCTATTGTTTACACAGCGCAAAAGTGTGTGCTTCTAGGGGTATGACATGGTGACGTGCAGCCAATTCGCAAATAACATCACATTATGCTAGTTGACCAATCAGAGCCTCTTGAAAGAAACTTTCAGTGGAACTAGGAAATATGACAGTCAATTTCATGGTAGCAGTGTAGCGGTATATAATCAAAGTAAGATATATGAAAAATAATGTGATTTTCTACAAATGAAGCATGAGCACACATTGCTTTGCATCTTATGAACACAACCAAGCCTTGAAAATATACTGTGGACCACTCCTTTAAATTGTTCTCTACATAGTAGGTTCATGGCCTCTGAAAGTTCAAAAAATCTCCAAAAACCAATATGTTTCTCTACTCTCCAAAAACTTTATGATGCTCATTTACTACTCCATAAAATACTCTTAGAATCAGAAGGTCTATGATTGGATTTGGTTTGATATGGCTATTGATATGGTTTGTGTTGTAAAAATTAATGCGCATACATGCAAATGACAGTTTGCCTTGTGTTCTGGTTGGCTCATTGCCCATGTGGTTTTACACTTGTGAAATTTACATAAGAACAAACAAACAGTGGTGTCTAAGGCTCACGGTATTACCATCTCCATATAATGATCTCTTCTTATTCTACTATGCCTTGATATACCCAGATTGTCTTTATAGGGCACCTTAAAGCATACACAAAAAAAGTTGTTTTTTTTTAATACAAATGTAATATTATCCCTCTTTATACATTTTTACACCTACCACGCAAGAGCACCTCTAATCCTTTCATCCTTGATATAGTTGTGTACACTGCTGTGAAACTAGCAAGCATGTGTTTTTCTTCTCATCCCATTGACGGTATCCTATAGCAGATTTACCTCAGATAATAAAAGCGCTCCTCGTATAACCTTGCCATTCATCAAGCGCTGAAAGCTTTTTACCTGTGTCTTCTGCATGAACCCAGACAGCCCATAAAACATCGCTAATTAAATGCTGCTTTGGAGCCTCGCCTGACCAGATTCAAACATTTTCAAAAAGCGACAGTGCCTTTCGAATAAGCAGCACAACAACGCGGCGATGCGATGAGTGGAGCCAGAGAGAAGTGTTTATAGTGTAAATTAGTTCACGCCGCTCCTCAGCACCCCATAAACAGTCGGAGTTCTCCTCACTCTCATTGCTCTTTATGATTATCTCTATTATCATTTCTCTTTATTCTCCTTCCATCCCCTCAGGCTTTGGCAGTTTAACAGGGAAGCTGCAATTAAACTCACTCTGGGGTTAGAGGCCAATAAGGCCAGCGGGAGCACAAAAAGAGCGCAAGAAAGAGCCCGGACGAAAATGTTTTGCTCTGGCTCTATTACACAAGGCTTGCAATCACAGGGACCCATCTCGTCAGCAGGGTCACAATCCTTGGAGAATAAAAAGCTCATTTTGTGTTAATGAAGAGACGGAGGAACATTTGCACTAGGTCACTCTACACGCAAGAGTAGCGACCGTTCGGCTTGAGAAAAAAACGGAGGGCAGGGCATGCTTCTTTTCTGCCCACTACAGCAGGGCTAAACCCAGAGAACATGTTAGGTTGGTCACCTCTAGTCCATGACAGATGCTTCAATCCCATGGTCCTACAGTGCGACGAGTGCAAAGAGGCTGAAGGGAAATGTAGAGAAGTGACTCAACCAACCTATTTGAAGAGATAAAGTCAGACAGGAGACATAAGGGTGCAATTTGGTGCGAAGCTCTGTGGCTGAGTGGTGAATTCAAAGAGGACGTTGTTGGCAGTATATCAAATGTTGCGGAATTTATTCGGGAGCGATTATATTGTCTGTAATCATTTGCCACTGTTTTACATGTCGACTTTCATCTATTGTCGTGCATTGTGTCGAAATGTCAGACATTGGGAATCGCGAGTTCCCCGAGACGATCAGATCAAGCTGTAGGAAAAGATGCCAAGCTGTGTGGCAGAACAAAGAGAGATTCTAGACTCGTTTCTCACTTACAAACTGAACACTCACACTTATGGTCAGAAATGCTCTTTTTTTGTGGTGTATGGCTTTCTTAATGTTATGACACAATTTTATTCTGGAGGCATGCTCAAAAATCTAGACAGAAATTTCTGCTGACTACTAAGGACTACTGAGTTACTCTTAAAAACTTAAAATCTCTTAAAAACTCTTAAAATCAAACTTTACCAAGCTATAGAACATTTGGACACACATTGAAATTTAAACAAAGTTATTATTTCATTTGACAAACACCTAATATATATATGGCTAAGAAATAACAGAAAATGGCTAATTGTTATAAGACTGTAAGTGAAGTTTTACAAAATAATTTCAAGAGGAGCACATGATATGATTGATCGCAGCAGGTCCCTCATCCGTAATCAGTAATAATCCAATCAGATTGATCCAAGCCTACAATATATAGACTGATTTAACCCTACTGCCTTAAGGCTGATTTATACTTTGACATCAAGCACACAAGTATGGTCTGGCACAGCCTTCGGGTAGCCACATCGCCCTTGCCATGGCTGATGCAGATACTGATGCGCACCTCTCAAAAAATGTAACTACACGACAGAACAATGCGTAGCGCAAGCTTTGTGATTTGTCGGCTTGGTATCGATAGCGAGTGTGGGTGGTGCTGAGAGCTGTGAGCCTGATGGAGGGATTGCTAACAAATGTCAAATCCCGTAAAGAAGCTCCAGATGGAAACATTTGTTTTGTGTTTACCTAATGATTAAAGTTGTTGCACGTCTGCTGGTTCTGCCTCTAAATGAGAGAGTTTTAGCTACTTGTACATTAAGGTAGCGTTCAGAAAAAACTAAACACTTGCAAAGAAACACGACACAGAGGAAGATAAAAACCTACTGCCAGCTAGCATTTCAGAAATGTTGTTGCAGAGCAACACAAACAGCACACAGAAGTATAAATGCACGACTCAACCAAGGCAGGCACCGTGGGCTCCACCGATCACTCAACGCAGAAGAATAAATCAGTTTTCATGTTCATTTTCATAGAAAGCCCCCCTTCCACTCCATCTACTCTTTTTACTTCTTTACCAGGGGGAGTTCTTGACACCTACCTGATCTCAGACACCGTTATGTTCTAATTGATCAGGAGGGAGCCCCAGGCTGAATTATCTCATGCTAAACCTGCTAATAGCATCAAGCAAAATCTAAAGGTTGATTTATACTTCTGTGTTGAGCATGACCCACGGTGCCTTCCTTGAGCGTAGTCATGCGTTTATAGTTCTGCGTGCTGTTTGTGTAGCTCTGCAATAACACTTCCGCAATGTTTGCTAGCAGTAGGTTTTTATGTTCCATGTTGAGTTTCTTCGCAGGGGGGTTGTTTTTTCTAAACCCTACAAGTAGCTAAAACTCTCTAATTCAGAGGCAAGAACTGGCGGACATGCAACAACGTTAATCATAAGGTAAACACAAAACAAAAGTAATCATCTAGAGTTCCTTCACGGCACTCGACACTTGTAAATACTCGCTCCATCAGGCTCTCAGCACCACCCACGCTCATCACCGGTACTAAGCCGACCAATCATAGAGCATGCGATGCGCGTCATTGCGATGTGTAGTTACATATTTTGCGAGGTGCCTGTCAGCCTCAGCGAGGACCGTATGAAGGCTGCCCCGGACCATATGCGTGAGCTTGACGCTGAAGTATAAATCAGTGAGAACTCCTGTTTTAAATACTGTTTGTGACAATTAACTTGTATGACAACAAAAAGAATCTAAAAGAGGTGAATATTTTTAAAGGTATAGTTCATCCAAAAAAATTTATTTGTACCCAGGGCCGGAGTGGGACTCTTTTTCAGCCCTGGAGTTTCAAGCCTTAGACCGGCCCACCTCAGTTCACCACTGACTATATTAAAATAAGGTCATTTCTAATTCAGTTTCTAATTGCACTATTACGTCTTTTTTTGAGAAAACAGCTGTTTTAGAACTTCAAATGTTCAACAACCCTTACAGTATTATATGTCTTAACAATAGAAAAATTTTAAAAATGTTACTCTGACGAGGACCGAACCCGGGTTGGCGGCGTCATAACCTTACGTGCTAACCACTGTACCACAACAGCTCGCGGGCAAAAAACTGACCGGCCCACTGGGAATTCTCCCGGTCCTCCCGATTAGCCAATCCGGGCCTGTTTGTACCACAAAATGGAAATGTTAACCATCCCCTCTTTCTTCACAGTATGTTGTTTTGTGTTCAATTAAAAAAGGAAACTCAAACTAGTTTGTAACTTGAGCAAATGATGAAAATTTACATTTGTTTGAAAACTACTCCTTCAAATATCTAATATTGAATGCTCTTCGCAAACCAAGACATTTAAAACTATAACATAACACAATGTGTTTTCAATATATCAATATATATATATATATATATATATATATATATATATATATATATATATATATATATATATATATATATATATATATATTCAATAAATATATATATATATATATATATATATATATATATATATATATATATATATATATATATATATATATATGAATGCCTTATATCAATTCTACACATTTTAATAAAAAATCCTGACTGAGACTATATATTTTTTTCCAGAGAGAATTTTGATTAAATACAAGTCAAAGATAAATCTCTAATTTAATCTACAAAAAGCAAGAAAACCATTTTGGAGTTAGCAGATATACCTCAACAATGTCATAATCTTTGCCATTTTTCAAAGATACCAAAGTCTGCAGTAAAATGCAAGAAATGTCAATATCATCTCAAGAATTTCCCATCAAATAGTTTCAAGACCAAACACTCCGAGTTATGGCATTCACATTAATATAAGCTCTATAACCTTGAGGTCAATATCTGTCGAAATTACTTCTCCTATTTTTTTTTTTTTTTTTGGCTTAGAAGAAACAAACATGAACTTCAGAGAGAACACTTATCAAGTCTCCTTGATAAAGAAGCATCCTTTGAAGAGCCAATGAGCCACTTCTAGGAACATTTTGAAAAGTACAGCTAAACCATTCGTACAGCCCATCGCACTGGCCGAGAGACATGCAGTGAGATTCATAAATGGCTAAATGAGGGCTGGATAATCTCCTATCTGTGTCCAGCATGCCATCCGCTGGCTCCCCGAACACTAGGATTGAACCGCGCTTTGGATTCCCACCCAAATGAGAAACCCTGACATTTGAGCTCGCCCAAAATCCCAAAAAGCAATAATAGCCAAAAAAGCTCAGTTTAGCAATGGAAGAACTGCCAGGCAGCCCTCACACACACACATACATACACACTGACAAACTCACGCCAATACTCAACTCACTCAATTCCTCTACCCATCCCGAATCATGTCCTTTCTCCTTTGCACATACACCTTTTATACATCGTCTTTTCTATCATGGCGTCTGCCACTGTTTGAGTTATCATTTGGTTTCATCAGCACATTGGCATTTATCAAGAGATTCAGATACGGACTATGCTGCAGACCCACACTGCCCCCTTCTGGTGGCTGACGAAACTGTTTTACAGGTCTCAAATCGGCTCATTCAGAAACTCCACATCTGCACACAGTGATGACAGATTATACATTCAGTATTGACCACAATGATATGGCCATAAGGAACCACAGTATAATAATATCTGACACAATCCTAAGCTTTATTAGAGTATTGAATTCGCCAACTGCAGATAACAAAGTGCCAGGCTAAAATTGGAGCTTTCTATAGTGTAAAGACAATTACGGGCCATTCCACAAAACAAACTGCTTCACTCTCAAGGTTTTAAGCTCCCTGGGGGACTTTTAATTTCCAGGGGTAACTCTGATGGGGCTGAATGTTGCTGTTAAAGTAGCTTTTCCGAGTGACACACAGCAGTGTTCAAATCTGGAATGGATTTAACCACATAGTGCAGTACCTGTAATAAGAGATCAGTGTGATGCTATACGTCTTTGCCCTTATACTCGATTTCTGGTGCCTTTAAAAGTCCCATTAGTTCAAACTGCCCTGCTATCTGAAAAAAAAGAGATTTTTCAGTGTCCTAGCATGCTCTCTCCATCTCCTTTGTTATGACTTTTTTTGCCAACGTAGGGGTAAGAAAAATGTCACAGCAATGCAAGAATATTTGCCAATGTCTGTCTGTAAGGGAGCGGGAAATGAAGTGGTGTGTGCGCGAATGTGTGTGTGCGACTGAACAGAAGCTTTGATGTTTCACACCTTCTGAAGTGGGCCTTCTTCAGGTGTCTAAAGTGGAGAGGTCCTGGAACTGTAGGGAGAGGCGTACTTGTTCAAAGACTCGCTCTCTCATCCTTTTCTATCACTCTCTCACTCCTTGGGAAAAAAAAGGAAAGTATCATTTTGACTATTCACTGTAGCCTGTGGCACACATACGCAGCAGCTGTTTTATTCTGTCAAAATACCACCATGGATTCTTATACAATAATACAGCAATTAAAGGGACAGTGTATTATTTTCAATGTTAAAACACATGTACCTGTTCCTTATCAAATACTAATAAATGCATCATAACTATCTTTAAAAAGGATTGTTCGCCAATACAAATTACATATTTTACATGCAACTTCCCGAACATAACAAAGGATGATCTCTTTAGTCATGATTTAGTAAAAGCAGTATTGTCATGTAATAATAATAATACATTTTATTTATAGTGCACTTTTCTCAGACCCAAAGCGCTACAAGCCATACAAGGCAAACAAAGCAGAACACTAAAAACAGAAGAAAAAAAACAATAATAAATAAATAAATAAATAAATAAATAAAAAATTGTAAAAAACAGTATGACCGTCATCTTTACTGTATGCAGATTTTTGACAAAACAGAGCCGATAATAGAGCTGTGAACCTAAACTAGTCTCATGGTTCTGTTCAGTTACGATTATCATGCCATCGATTCGGTTCAATTCGATATCTCGGTGCATTGACGGTGCTTTTCATACACAGTTTTATATTTTCTTCACAGCAGCAATTCTTGTATTAAAATGTATGAATATATTAATATTTACACTAATTGTAATACAATTTTGTCATTTAATACAAACAGTCAGCTATATAAACTGCACCTTAAAACAACAAGACCATTTAGCAAATAGTATAAACAAATATAAATATCCAGCTGGCTTTCTGATCCTTGTCTAGTTCTCTTACACCCCTTTGATTGGTCACACCCTCAACAAAAATGGTTGCGATTGGCTCTTGCGCGCTGCGCTCTTCACAGATGATAAGCGGCAGGGGCGATCACAGCTGATCTATGATAGACACAGTAAGTAAAACTCTGCAGACACGCGCTCGTGTCTGTATCTAGAAGTAACGCTGCAAAACAGCCGCGAGGAGAAGAAAAGTCACGCCAGCAGGTCAAATGGGCCACAGTGTGTGTGTGTGTGTGTGAGTGAGAGAGAGAGAGAGAGAGAGAGAGAGACAGGGAGAAATGGAGTACTTTCATTCTCTCAATCACAGTGAAATAGGGGCTTCTGCTGCAAACAAAAACAGTGAAATTGTGCACAGTTCATGAGTTTTAAGTCGTTGGAGTGTTGTAAATACTCGCGCTCGCCTCCCTCACGAAAGAGCGCATATGAGATAAATGACGTCAGTACATAATAACCGGTTATGATTATTACTGAACCGATAACGAATTGTCCGCGTCTGCATCGCGGTGCATCGAAGAAACAATTCATTTTGACAACCCTAGCCGATAACATAACAGCCTTCTTTCATTTTCATCAACAAAATATGAAACGCCCTGTATCTTTTGCTGAATATCCGTTTTAATAATCAGTAATAGCAATCAATAATACAATAGGTTTATACAATTTAGAAAATTTTAGAAAAACTCAACTGTTTAGTCTCCACTTCACTTCCTAATCTGCAATGGCCTCTCTGGATATCACACTAACTGTACCCAAAAAAAAAAGTACTAATACTTTCCTTCTTAGACTTTACAGACCTGAAACTTGCCTACCGCACTTATTCCTTGTTGCTCTTATAGTTGTGTAAGTTGCTTCCTTGTCCCCATTTGTAAGTCGCTTTGGATAAAATCGTCTGCTAAATGACTAAATGTGAATTTAAATGTAAAATAAAGGCAAGCAATCAGTCAAATGTGTAGAATCAGTGTTCATGCTTATATAAATTAATATATTGAATTATCTTTGTGCTCAGCTAAAACACGTTATCTGAAAACAAGTAAAAGATTCAAAAGACCTGAGAGTCCTTAGATAGAAACCAAATGAATTAAATATCACGTTTAACAACTATAGTGAGATGAGATCCAGTGGTAGATCCTTGATGAACTGTTCGACGTGCGCTGCTCTCACCTGGAGAGTTGTGCTCTAAGCACCCGCCGACTGCCTGGGGCTCAGACATCCGCAAATGCTGCAGTTCATGAGAGAGTGTGTTTGGTCACATGATGTGCGTTTTCAGCAGTATAGTGTGAACGAAGAGTTTTTCAAGAACGCTAGATGAAACGTGTGTAAACATGAATCGTTTTCATTCTAAAATGCTGTTTTAAAACTAAAATGTATTAGTGTAAACTGGGCCTAAGCGCCACATTAATTAGCCAATAAAATCTGCATTCTGATTCAGTCCATTTACTAACTTTAATCGTACCCTTATACAGTTACAGTCTATTTATCTATTGTCCTGGCATGGACTTCAGTCATTTTGTTTGTGGATCTGTGTGAACAGATCATTCTAACAATGCTGTCTATATATGAAACTTTTAAAAACAAATATCAAAAACTTTTCCATTTTTAGTGCACTGTTGTACCTTAAAGGTATTAAATCGATTTTTTTTGTCAGCTGCCTTGATGTCACAACTCAATATAGTCACTCCTGAAGAGTTTGAGACTGTACACATTTTGTGATTTCATCAGAAGATCTGAAGTGTCACTTTTCTGCACTTCAGGTATTACTGATCTCCTTGATCCAAACAACGGCTGTTGAGTTTTAGGAAAACCTGCTTGAAAGAAATGTGGCTTTACTTTATTTTAAGTCTTTGTGTCCTTGTTAGGAATAGTTACAAGTAATTATGCAAAAAAATTATAATAATTACCGTCATTAGGTGATGAGCAAATCGTACTAAATTGTACGAACTAGATCGTACGAATTTACACGAATTAGCCTCTAAATCCAAAAAGTTACGAATTGCCGTGAGATTGTGTTGAAATATCCAGAACACTACTACAAATAATTGCCAATGATTTAAGATAAATAGTTTACATTCAAAATTGTATGTTCACTGTATTTTTACAGTTTTAAAGTCTTCATTCAAAAATATAAATATTTGTATATCCTAATTCATAATTGAATTTCATTAATATGATTTTATTCTATGATTAAAATGCTGTGATTTCTTTGAGATTCAGACTGGGCTTAACCCTCACACCTTTTGCAGGCCTCTTCTCACAAAAAAACATCTACAAACGCTCTTCACATAAAGTCCGTTACAACTAAATCCCCTTCACACATTGAGCCTCGGGTGATCTCGCTTCTGTCACAGTTTGTGAAGGTGTCCTCTTAACGAATGGATTCTCCTGATTTCTCTCTGTCCTCTCATACATTAACCAAGTTGAAAGCACAACGGTTCTCCAGGGACAGGATGAACCAGACAGACTCTGGCTTTAAACTTTTCCGCAACATCTCTGGACACAGAGACAACTTCCCATCAAAAAGCGCGTTCCCAATCCTTCACATCACTCGCAAACCATGCACCCATTAAAAAAACGAAGCATGCGATTATGAGCTTGATTTGCTTTGTAGAGACCTGTCTGATAGAAATGAGAGCGGAGACGCGAGCTCATAAACAGACTGGCAGTTTTTATACTCTTGAATAATTCATTTCATTTCATGTGTTGCCTGTATATTAACTATAACAAGCCCAAACCTGTCAGAGTCAGAGTATTTCAAAGACATCACAATGAGCTGTTGAGAGACGGCAAGCCGGTCTAAATGACTCATCTGTGTGTGTGGGAGAGAACAAAGACGGAGAGAGAGAGATCAGATGCAGGTCTCTGTGTGTGACCTACAGCACAGCAGGTCTCTCATTCTATGCCTGACTGACTTAGACATTTGCCACCTGTGCACACGCACACACATACATATGCGCGCACACACATGCCTGCTTTTCTATTATGATGAAGAAAGACTTGTCATTGACGTCTTTTATTTTAATTCCTTGACTATTTTCAATACTGCAAGTTAGAGTTAGGAAATTAACCCTTGTGTACTTGTACACTTAATACCCTTTCGTTATGTTCATGGCTGTTTTTGCCCCATTGACTTTCCATTATAATTACATGTTTTGATTGTAATACTACCATGCAGTTATGCATTCCACATTGTTGGTGGTTTTCCCTGTAGGGAAGAGGTCAGATGTGTCATTTTTACTGTTGGTCATCAGTTAGCAGCATTAACCCTTTAGATAGGCCTGTGCAAGAAAGTGTCTGGCCTTTATATGGAGTTGTATAATTTAAAACAGCAGATTATGGTGTGTGTGGATAAATACACTTACTACGTTTACTATGTTTTGAGAGCTGAGCTGCTTACTTCGCGCACTTATGTTCAGTTAAGTCGGATTTAGTTAAGGTTAAATCGGCCAGCCCTACCTTAAGACCTGTATTACACTGAAGTGCACAACTTCAAATAAAAATAAATACATTAATAAAATGATTTATAATTATTTGATTATAAATACATTATGATTAATTAGTAACGGTTTCTATTTCAAATATTATTCCTTTTATTCATAATTTTTATATGAAATGTACGGCTTTTCTCTCCAGTTAAATAACCAATTTTAAATTTTTTGTGATTGAGAATGAGAAGTATTCCATCAAATTTTGATCTCTTTACTCTTCTAAAGTAGTGTCATTTCAATACATATAAAACATCCTTTTTTTGTGTTAGAAATTATTAACATGGATGTTTAAATTAACACGGTAAAGAAATTGGTAAAGAAATAAGCATTATAAACACTAGATGATGGATAGTAGAGCCCAAATTGTCTTCTTTCCAAAGATACATAATCTGTGAATATAGACCAAATTATTCAACAACTGTTACTGTTTTAGTTTGTGAAGGACATTTTTGAGAAAGTGCCTCTGCCGATGAGGGAAAGAAGGACATCAATAGTCAAAGTCTCAGAAAACTTTTTACAGAAATCTCATTTTGGTCTCCATTTGGTCTCCATCCAATCTCCATTTTGCTATCTTCATCAAATTAATAATATAAACTCACGGGACTCTTGGCTTTCAATAATTTTTTTTCTAGGTTATTACATTAATGTTTTCCTGTGTTTGTATATGTAAAAACAAACATTGAACACAGTACAATTTTTCAATCACATTACTGCATAATGTATAACTTTTTATATGTTTGAGCATGAAACCATCTAGACCAGGGGTCTCAAACTCAATTTACCTGGGGGCCGCAGGAGGCAAAGTCTGGGTGAGGCTGGGCCGCATAAGGGATTTCACAAAAAAAAGTCCTCAAATGTCATTATTAACAGTTTTAATTATTTCTTCTGAACATGAAGTGTCCTGAACATTAATAGAACATTGAGTGAAGATTATGAACAGTTCTTCTGAACATGGCATCTTTTGCCTACTTCTTGCTGCCAGAGACTTGACAGCGCTTCTTCTCACAAATCTGAACCACATTTGGCTTTAGAGCGGAAGCAGTTGAGACCCTCAGTATGGCTTGAAGATGATCATCATTAAGTCTAGACCTGTACTTTGACTTATTGAAGTCCTAGGGAAAAAGGTGGGGGAACTCACCCAAAACTTCTATTCCCTCACCTAAAAAAAAAGGCGTATATATGTATAAATAAAACACCCCCACCCCACTCCAGTCACATCAGTCTGTACCAGTCTGTATCTACCTATAATAAGATGCAGGGCAGGCACGTGCACACATAGGGCTCAACCTGTGCAGAGCACATGCCCTTTTTAGTCTTGCATAGAAAGTACCCTTCCAAAATGATCAAAAGTGCCCCCGCGACGCGACACACCCTCGGTCCCGCCCTTCAGTAGGCGCGCGATAACACCGCTCTTGAGTACGCGCGCGACAACACAGCTGATCAGAACGCGCGCGACAACGCGCATTGAGTGACAAGCGCGCTGTGTACGGATAGAATCAGCGGAGCGGGGAGCGCTCTCTCTCCCCGCTCCGCTGATTCTGTCAGAGTACAGCGGTCGGCGCGGGCCACAAAATATTGCACTGAGGGCCGCAAATGGCCCACGGGCCGCGAGTTTGAGACCCCTGTTCTAGACCATAGTAAAGCTCAAAGGTTCTTCTTTGCAATGATACCTAACTTTTGGTTGGAGCTCACTGATGTCAAGAACTGTTAGTATTTAAAATTAGGTAGGTAGTGTAGAATTCTAAATGTAAATTCTACTTATTATATAAATATACAAAAAAATACTAAAGCAATATTTCCTTTAAAAGCAGTAGAGTATACATTGTGAGATTTGTATGAATTATTTATTCTCAATTAAACAAGCACACAGAAAGAGACAAATGCATTCAACAAATGTCATTGAAATACACACACTGTATGTGCTGGAAAAAAAAAAAAGTCATTTTCATACCATCTGAGCAATTCAAGCTTGAATTAACACCTAAATGCGAGTTAACGGTCAGCCTGGCTCCAGCTGCTACCATTGTCATGTTATTTACTATATTTGTTTATCAAGCTGTTTTCTTTCCAAAATTCCCCAGAATGTAGTCTAAACATGACCAGCGCAAACACACGCTGATTTCATCATGACTCAATATAGATTCATCCAGTCAATGAATCTATATTTGCAGATATAACATATCTGACAGTGACGTGGTGCTTCTTAATCCAATGTTTGTACACGTTTGTGCGTTTACATGCATGAAAGTGTGCATATTGCAGACTTGAGAACAGATATCAGCCAATTCAATCTGCCAAGATGCACGGCAAACATGACAGGCTTGATTAAGCTCTCCTATAAATTGCACAATAAGCAACCCAGTCATGCTTGATATAAATTAACCCCAAAAACGCATGAAGAACTAATATAAGCACAGAGAACAGCTAATGTAAACTGCTTGGAGGATGAAGACGGAGATAAAGACTGATGCACATCAGTGTGTGAGCAAACAAATGCACGCAGGCCTTGTTTACACATGGTTTTAACATGCATTAGATTGGCTATACATCATATTTTGTATTGTACTGTTGATTTGCACCATATCTGTGTGAATTTCTGGCCACCACAGAATCTACACTGTAAAAAATGGGTTCCACACAATTATTTAATGTTGTTCCAACATACAGGTCAAAATTATAAGCCCCCTAAATTATTAGCCCCCTATTTATTTTTCCCCAATTTCTGTTTAAGGAGAGATTTTTTTTTAACACATTTCTAAACATTATAGTATTAATAACTAATTTCTAATAACCAATTCATTTTATGTTTGCCATGATGACTGTCACCGACTCGGTCCCAGTCATTCCCCTCGCTGGCCAGCAGAGGTCATCATCACCGACTTTTTACATTACATCATCCATTGACTGATTAGCACTCAAACCTGCACTACATCTCCTGATCACCTGGCTCACGCTTATAAGCAGCACACACACACAGCTTCATTGCGAAGTCTTGTTCTGCCCTGGCTAACACTACTGAGCGTTCTCATCCTTGCCTGCTTTCCTGTTGTGATCTTGCCTCGTTTACTAAAACAGTCCTGCCTGCCGCCTGCCTTGTACTTCAGCCTGAATCCCGACTTTGATCCTCGCCGCCTGCCTTGAACTCTAGCCTGCTTATCGACTCTGATACTAGCCACCTGCCTCTGACCCATGCCTGCATACTCATCCTGTGTTTACCTGCTGCCAGCCCAACGATGATATAATACTGTGTTTGATGTGAGTTTGCGCACGCACAACATCTGTGTGCTATTTGTTATTAAACTGTGTTTAATAAAAATACTGCAAATGGATCCCTCTGTGTCAGCCACTTCGTTACAATGACAGTAAATAATATTTGACTAGATTTTTTTCAAGACACTTCTATACAGCTTAAAGTGACATTTTAAAGGCTTAACTAGGTTAATTAGGTTAACTAGGCAGGTTAGGGTAATTAGGCAAGTTATTGAATACCGATAGTTTGTTCTATCGGAAAAAAAAGGCTTTTAAAAAAAATGTAACTGCTTTTATTCTAGCCAAAATAAAACAAATAAGACTTTCTCCAGAAGAAAAAATATTATCAGACATACTGTGAAAATGTCCTTGCTCTGTTAAACATCATTTGGGAAATATAAAAAAAAAATAATAATAATAAAGGGGGGCTAATAATTCTGACTTCAAATGTAAATCAATTAGGTTAACTTAATATTTTGAGTTTCTTTCGATTGTTAAACGAAGATATTTGGAGTAATGTTGGAAATCGGTAACCCTTCCATGGTATTTGTTTTCTTTACCATGCCTGTAGCCAGGAGGGATTCGGGTGGTTCAGAAGACTCACCCCTCACTGACAAATGACCAGACTTTGTCCCATACATGAGCTCATTTGTCTTATTTTGACTGCTATGCCAACATAAATAATATAAATAACACTATCAAAAAAGGCTTTAAGACCGAGCGGAATCCTCTGTTGGCTGTCGCTTCAGCATGATTTTAGCTAATCAGTTTTGGCCAGTGCTAATAAATATAAAAATTTTAGAATCTGACATAAGAGAAGTCCTCTTTTGCGACTGTACTGTTTTTAAAGTAACTTTTATTCTAAATCTTGGACCTTACTGTTGAAACAAAAATGACAAATAGAAAGGTGTGAAGCACCAAAAGCAGCGAGAAGGGTCTTGCTACAGAGTTGCACTTGCACCTTCAGGCTTGCATGCTCAGGCACCCACGCTTCCTAGGCAAGTGATGTCATTTACAATCGACCCCTGCACTCTCCTGTCACGACACGTCACTTGCAATCATCACAAATATACCGAAAGTTTCCAGTTTGTTTGCGTTGCCAGTGACGATGTTGTCAAATATGTTGTCAAAATTAATTGTTTCTTCGGTTCCAACTACTTAAAAACACAAAAACTGTGCACAATTTCACTGCATGTGTGTTTTTTTGGACAGCCTTTCACTGACACTTACAGTAGAAGCTCCTATTTCACTGTGATTGAGAAAATGAAAGTACACTCCACTACTTTCTCTCTCTTTCTCTCTCTCTCTCTCTCTCTCTCTGTGGCCCATTTGACCTGCTGGTGTGACTTTTCCTCTCCTCTCGGCTGTTACAGCGATACTTCAGGATAGAGGTCTGCTCGGGAATAAATTTCCGAATAAATCGTGGGAGTGTTCGGTAACTGCTGTAACTTGACGCTGTGTTGCTGTCTATATTAGTGTATATGTGTGTGTGAATGAGAGAGAGCGTGATGCTGTGTGTCACTTGCTTGGTGCTGTGTGGGTGTGTGTTTATACAGACAGCTTGTCATACAGACAGCCCCCCTTACCCCCTCCTATATAAAAACTGTGTATAGAAAGCATCGTCAAACTCAAAGACAACAAAACATAATAGCCTTTGCATCTTTGCTGGCTCGCAGACAAATTTTACTACACTGGAAATCTTTAAATCCACCTAAAGCATCACACTGGCTTCAAGATCTGATGTTATATTTACACTTGGAAAAAATTAAATATTCAATTAGAGGCTCTAGCAAATTCTCATATGTATGGCAACCATTATTAACATATTTCTCTGCTATAAGTGTACTTCCTGGGGAATAATGTGACTGTCTTGTATGTAACTGGAATCTTTTTTCTTTGTCCTTTCTTTCTCTGTCCAGAATCTCAAGCTTTTTCTATGTTAACTTACCATTGTTAAATAGCACAGCCTTATCCCTCATTGAATCACCCATTACTGTTGTCACTCTATTTCTATATGTATTTACAATTATTTTATTTATTTATGTATTTATTTATTTATTTTTTTATTTTTATTTTGAAAAAAAAAGATTTGACAGCACTTTTTTTTACATTTTTTAAAAAATTCATTATTATTATTTTTTTTATAATTACTTTTCCTTTCATTTTTATTTATTTATTTATTTATTTTTATCGTTCTTTAGGCAGTGTATTTAGGGGTAGTTAAAGTGGGTTTTATATGTATAAAATGTATATAAAATGTCAATTTTCTGTATAAATAATGTAACTTGTTCTTGGCATAAAAAATAAAGGAAAAAAAAAAAAGAAAGCATCGTCAATGTAATGAGAAATCGAATTGAACCGAATCAATGGCATGATAATCGTAACCGAACCCTGAGACCAGTGTAGGTTCACACCTCTATTGTCAAATAATTCGAAGTACTTAAGTTGTATACCATGACGTATCCCCCACTTGGGAAACTATTCAGCAGGTCCCAGGACGATTGCAAACAAGAATGCAGATGTCGATGCAAGTGACATGGCAGAACAGTGCAGGACCCTTTTGCATGAAAGTCCTTAACCAAAAAATCACTAAGTTTAAGGGCACCCTTAGTATAAGTTGGTTTGCAAGGAGAAAAAAAGAAAAACAATCAACTTAAGGCTGCCATTAAGTTTTTTCACCTCAAGTATAAAAAGACTCAAAGGGCTGTAGTTTTATAAATAAACTAATACGTGTTGATAAGTTAGCACGTCTGCGCAACAGTGCATCCATATGAGATCGTAGTTTCAGTGCAGCTTCAACAGTCTCTACATGATCCCAGCCCAGTTTTATAGGTCCTCCAAACATAATGTCGATATCGACTGGATAAGGGAACATCTCCACTCGCTTAACAGAAAGAAAACGGCACAGATGATGTGTAACATTACTGCAGAGCTGTTTTAAGGCAAGCATTTGTAGTTTGTTACGATCTGTGAACTACTGTATAGCAACTGCGGCACCCATTCAGAAAAAAGGCACTTAGGTAAGAGTGACAGATTAGAAGTTTGTTGCAACGATCTTAATGAAATCCCTTACCTCAGGGATTTTTCCCCCCACAGCGAGAAAGCCAACAAAATGTTGCAAAGCGAGAAGTTAACTTACTGAAGGACTTTAATGCAAGCGGCAACAGGTGGCGATTATTATTATCATTATTATTATTATTATTATGTTTTTAATTATTATTTTTTTGTGAAATGGACAAATCCTGACACTTGAATGAGCTGTCAGTTTACCTTTTGACTTATAAATGATCGGCTACAGTTTTTAATTTAAAACTTTAAAAGATTGCTATTTTTTTCTAATGATATACTGTATGATGTAATAAATGTATATTTTAAAATTAAGCATTTATTCATATTTCTTTATTTTTGGTACATCATATATTGTGATGACCATCCAACTAGCTAATCCGGCAAAAATACTGCTTAAAATGTCACTAAAATACAGTACAGTATTTAAATCTCATAATTGAATTAAATATGAGGTGTATAACTGCAAAATTGCCTGCTTACTATGGTTGACAATGAATAGTGGTTACCAACTAGTTTTAATATCTTCATTTGTGTTCAAAAGATTAAATAAAACTCAAAGGTTTGTAATCACTTGATGATGAGTAAATATGGAGTAAATTGTGATTTTTGTGTGAACTATCCCTCAATAAGTGCATCACACACTGATATTTAGCACTTGTATTTAAGTATCTACTTGACCAAAGAAAAGGCAGATGGCGCAATACTTCAACCATAAATACGAATTCTATAAAAAACATATGAAGCAAATATTTATGAAAAGATAAATCAAAACAAACAAAGCAGAATGTCTGCCCTTTTCCATACGATCACAGCGAATGGTGACTATTTGGCTCTCAAGCCTGATTTTTAAAACGCAACAATCTGTTTAGCAGTCTGTTCCTCACACCAACGTATTTAAGGACTCAAAAGATGCAAAACAGTGCAACTGATTTATATAGACCAATTATAGTTTGCATTAGGTCCATTTTGGAGCTTAAAAGGATAGTATAGTCACTTCTAGTATGAGTTTCTTTCTTTTGCTGAACACAAAATGAGAAGTACAGAGAAATGTTGGTAAAAAGAATAGTGAACACAACAGAAGATATTTGGAAGAATGTTGCAAGCCTGTAATCATTGACATCCAATGTAGGGGACCACAGAAATCAATGGTTACAGTTTTCCAATATTTTTCAGTATATCTTCTTTTGTGTTCAACAGAAGAATTAAAGTCAAACTGGTTTGGAAGAAGTAAAGGGTGAATAAAGGATTATAGAATTTATATTTTGGGTGAACTATCACTTCAAAAAGACACAAAAGTTGACTAGTGCATTAAAATCTTTCTTGGAAAATTTTACTTATGATGTGGGAAGTCAAAATTATGACATTCGAAGACGAAGAAAGTGTTAGCATGTCTCTTTTAAAATAAAAAAGTTGACAGTGATAGTCTCATGGGCAATGCACCAACATATAGTGAGCCTGAGTTTCAGGAGAGCTGAGTTCAAGTCCCGGCTCACAGACCCTACTCAAACTCATCCCCCTTGTCTCTCTAACTTTGCTTTCTGTCTATTGACCTTATTCTTTCAAGTGCAAGTGCACATAACCATTGCAACATTATTGGCTTCCAAAAAATAACATCTGCTGCTTGCTTAAAATACTTATTTAAAATTAGTTGAAACGACACAATTAGTATGAGTTTTTGGAACAACTTAATTGTTTTATGTTCAATCCACTTAAATTTGTAAAACCAATTAGGTTAACTTAATCAATTTGTGTCGGGACAACATGAAGGAATTTTGTGGAACCCAGTATTCTTTAGTTTAGTCCAGGGGTCACCAATCACGGTCCTGGAGGGCCGGTGTCCCTGCAGGGTTTAGCTCCAACTTGCCTCAACACACCTGCCTGGGTGTTTCAAGTATACCTAGTAAGACCTTGATTGGCTTGTTTAGGTGTGTTTGATTAGGGTTGGAGCTAAAACTTGCAGGACACCGGCCCTCCAGGAACAAGTTTGGTGACCACTGGTTTAGTCTAATTCACTTCCATTGGTTAAAAACCAGCTGGATGTGCTGTTTGACATTGCAAATTTCATTCATTCATAAAAAATTTTTCTGGATAAGTCTCTTTATCAATCAGGGGTCGCCACAGTGGAATGAACCACCAACTTATTCAGCATATGTTTTACGCAGCGAACATGCAAACCAGCGACCTTCTTGCTTGAAGCGATCATGCAACAAACTGCGCCTGCATGACGCACATATTATATTATATTGTATTATATTATATTATATTATATTATATTATATTATATTATATTATATTATATTATATTATATTATATTATATTATATTATATTATATTATTCGGAATACAAACCTAACAGATTCCTCAGATCATTAGGATCAAGTAAACTAGAAATTCCAAGAGTTCAGTTAAAGCAGGGGGAATCAGCCTTCAGCTACTGCGCCCCTCGCTGCAAGAATCAGCTTCCAGAAATGATCAGATGTGCTCCAACATTAGGCATATTCAAATCAAGACTGAAAACACATCTGTTTAGCTGTGCCTTTACTGAATGAGCACTGTGCTACGTCTGACAGATCGCACTATGTCTCTTTTCTTTTTCATTCTTTTATAACCTGTTTTAACACATTTTACTAAGTTGCTAATCATTTTATGTTCTTATTTCTATTGATCTTTTTGATGTAAAGCACTTTTATTTACCATTGTGTAAAAAAAATGCTATATAAATAAACTTATATTTATAACTTATAACTTATATTATATTATATTATATTATATTATATTATATTATATTATATTATATTATATTATTAATTAATTTTCTTTATGGTTTAGTCCCCTTATTAATCTGGGGTCGCCACAGCAGAATGAACCACCAACTTATCCAGCAAATATTTCATGCAGCGGATGCTCTTCCATCCACAATCCAGCACTGAGAAACACCCAGACATTCACTACCGCCAATTTAGCTCACTCACTTCACGTATAGCGCATGTGGATTGTGGGGGAAAACCGGAGCACCCATGGGAAACCCACGTGAACATGGGGAGAACATGCAAATTCCACACAGAAATGCCAACTGACCGGGGTTTCAACCAGCGACCTTCTTGCTGTGAGGCGACAGTGCTACCGTGTCACTCATTATATTTTATTATGTCATATTTATTATGCATCATCATAAAACAACTGTTTGTAGTACAAGCAGTTTCACTGTTTACTCCCCTTTATTATTCCGAGTTATTTCCCCATAGACAAATGGATCTGAAGATCTAAAACAATGGCTGAAAAGAGTTCACTTCAACTGTATATACGGTATTAGTGATATTAATGTAAAAAATTTAGAGTCAATATATAGAACACTATAAAAAAAATCCACAAATTAGCAATTTTCTGTATTTGTGGTTGATCTTTTTATTTATTTTTATTTTTCCACATTTATTTACGCTTTTGAATTGCATTATAGAACTTAGATTTTTCTTCCAACAATTTTCAACCATTAAAAAGTTACTTCTATTAACATTTTTATAGTTTAAAGCAGTGGCGGATTTAGGCATGGGCAATATTGATTGGCCAGGGTGGCATCCTGCTGGTGGCGGCATGGAGAGTCAGTGCAAGAAAAAAAAAAAAAAAACGAGCCCCAGTAAAAGCTTTGAGATACGTTTTACTTCATGCAAATATTAATTTAGAGTAATCCCTGAATAACGACGTTTGGGGCCATTCATATTTGCCGTCTTTTCCATGTGCAAGTTTGTTACTTTATATGCAATCTAAGTAACACTGGCGAAACCAAACTGATGCATGTGCACGCGCTGCTCCTGCTGCTTCTGGTATGAATCCCGATTGTTTACATGCACACTGATAAAATACATGCCACTCATGTGGGGGTGGCATTTAAACTAGTACCACCACTTGCTTAAAGTGATATATTGTCTAGGTTGATGATGTATGGTACAAAAACCCTGTAATAAGCTTCCAGTACATTTTCTGTTATTTTACAGACTTTTTTATCTCTATATATTTCAAACTACTACAAAAAATGTCAATATAAGTCACTTTGTTAAACTGTAGAGTTAAATTTTCAACTTTAAAAGTCGACATGGCAGAGAACCAAGGTCCCATAATGCAATTCACAACCACATACAAACAGAAAACCCTTGTGAATCTATTATAAGAAAGGCAAAAACACCCAAAATAAATCTTTAAAAATACTAAATGATAAAAACAACTCAAACATTAATCTAAAATTCTCCCTTTTTTAAAGTATAATGACTAAATACACGTTTGTAACACCTTGAGAGTGAATGTAACATTTTGGTGTGAACTACCCCTTTAATACAAAGCATAAAAAAGGGTCACATCCTATCCACCTCTGCAGTTTCTCTACTGTCAAGCGGCATATCCCAGTGGTCATCTTCTAGACATCACGAGAGGCAGCGGATAAAGGATTGAAAACCAAATACAGCATCATATTCAGAGGAAGAGGCAGAAGAGATGAGAAATGGGAGGATAGATTACATGGACAGAGAGATGGAGAACTTTTATCTCTACCTTAAGGGGACTGACATGGTAGGGGCCCCGATGAGACAGCTCCTCCACTGTAGTCCATTTGTCTCCCTGTTCCAGTCTGTCTCTTAGGAACAAAATCAATATATCTAACCTTTTCAGCAGCCAGAGGCTTAGCGCGCACACACACTGACACACACTCTTCACCTCACCTTGCCGCTGCTGAGTAAGATTTAGTAAATCACATATCACCTGCTGCCGCTCATCCAGAGACACGGGGCTGGATGGCACACACACAAACAGATGCACAATAAATGAGAGATATGCATATGGACAAAAAAAGCAGCGCCACACTGCCATCTGTAGGTCAATAAGAGTATGACGGCTTCATCATTGAATAGAGCGATAAGACTATCAAGTTTTGCAGGAGGAAGTCAAGTTCTTTAGATCACAAAAAAGACTCTCTCAAAGCAATAATTAATTCTTTTATCCATTCAGCAGTGATGAAGCTGTGGTTTAATCGGAGAACGTCCAGATTTGAGATAAAATTCACAGTCTGAGTGTGCATCTGATAGCATACAAGTGGGAAGGAAATGTTCTCCTCGCAGACCTCTATTAGCAAACTGACTAACAATCTTCATGGTGTCATTCCGCTCATCAGTACGAGAGCCTTTGATATCTGCATTGTAGACGTGCGTTAATCATCGTTTTAAGCCACACTTGTCATGGAAATCGTCATTATAATTTATTATGATTCATTGGAGAGAGGATGCTAGAGACCTCTTAGACAGTCTGGCTGTATGTTAAGTACACTTAGAGGCCGGAGAGTTCAGCTTTGGGTGTCAAGTCGAGGGTTTGACCTGAACTCGGTTGTCAGTGAGAGAAGTTTGCTCAATTCTGTTGTGTGACAGCAGGCAAAATAAAGTTGAGAAAGAGTTCAACTTTATGCAAAAGAGAAGCGGCTACCAATCAATGTGACATTGGAGCTCATAGATTGCTCCCTTTCGTATATAGAAAAATGTGTATGATTTTTATTGAAAATAAAAAGCCTGGGAGTCACTGCTTTAAAATCATTGCTGAGATGTGAGAAGACCTAATGGCTAATTTGTATTCATTTGTATGATCTAGTTTGTTCATTTTAGCTAGATTTGCAAACAATATTCCACAGCAACTCGTAATTTTTCGATTTAGAGGCCAATTCTTATGAATTCATCCGATATTATTCATACAATTTAGCACAAATTGCTTATCCCCCAATGGCGGTAGGGTTTAGGGGTGAAGTTTGGTGTCACGCCTCCTTTTAAAAATTGTAAGACTGAACCTAAATGAATTTGTATGAATTAGCCACTAAACCGACAAAATGTAAAATAGCTGAATTTCCTGATGAGATCAGGCTAGATTTGCTCATCCTCCAATGAGAGTGGAGTTACGTGTAAGTGTAGGGCTTGGGGACCATGCATTAGAGATCTGCGGGGGACTAAATTTTGAATCCCGCTCCCGCCCGCACCCGTCAGGTTTTAGCCCGAACCCGACCGCTCCCGCTTATATTAAGCACTTGTTGTCCCGCTGCCCGCCCCGCCCCGTTTTCTACCCGCCGTGCCGGATCCCGCTAAAGAGCAGGAGGGAGAACAAAACCGAAAATCATCCAGCTATACAGTCCAGACAGCCTATAACAAGCTGTCTGTATAAACACACACACACACACAGCACCAAGCACACACACACAGACAAAGCTCTCTCTCATTCGCGCGTGCGCGCACCCACTAATACACACACATAAGCACCAAGCACACACACAGGCAAAGCTCTCTCTCTCTCTCATTCGCACGCGTGCACTAACACACACATAAGCACCAAGCAAACACACAGCCAAAGCTTTCTCTCTCTCATTCGCGCTCACACACACACACACACACACACACACACACATCTCTCATTCGCGCATGTGCACACATACACACACACACACACACACACACACACACAGCAACAAACAAGCTAAACACAGCATCGCGCTATTTGATTTACACACATTTTCATACAAATTAAATTGTTCGAATTCATACAAATTTTTCTGACAATCCCTAAAATAGTTGTTTTCTTGTGAGATCGGAATGGATGATATGTTTGATATGTTTGTAATAGTATGTGTGTCTACCTGTGAATCGATTCAGTTGTTCCGAAACAGATATTACAAATGTTACATTGTTGCTCTTTGCTCTTGGAAGCGGTTCGCTTTCACACTGCAAAGTTTCTAAACAGACCAAAAGAGCTAAAACAAGCCACGTGTGAGTAAACTCTCCTCACATCGGTCAGAGTGCCATGGTTTATTTCGCAGAGTCCCGCTCGGCTGTCAGGAGAGGTGGTGGTTTGGTGGTGTTTGACAAGGTGCGCGCGACGTGTCTGAAGAGTGAAGAGAGATGCGGTGGGGAGGGGTGAGAAGGGTGCGCGACGTAGCCTATTTGAGGACCGGGAGGGAGATGCGAGATTACCGGGAGATTATCACTCGTTTGCAAGCATCCGGAGACTCGTGAAACTTCCCGCCCTACTCATATTTCTGTCTTCATATAGCCGTATGCTTATTACATATCCATAAAACACAGTGATTTAACCGCGCTCAGATCGTATCGCTTTCTCACTGCAATCGATCCGCTCAAGAGTTCGTTTCAAGTGAGCCGAGATCACCTCATTCAAGTGATCTCGAAGCGATCGATTTGGCGCGAATCCTAGAGCGTTTGGTGGTTTCACATATGCCAAACGAACCGCGCTAACTGGGTAAACGAGACAGGTTCTGAAACAAAAGTGTAGGTGTGAAAGCACCCTAAGATAATTGTACACATTCAGGGCTCAACAATAAGGACTGCCCGATGGCCCGGGCCCAGTGTGAGAGACGATTGGGACAGTAGACGGGATCATTACTGGCCCGACTGGGGCCACCTTTTGTTACATAATTTCAAACTGAAATAAAATACCATCACATTTTCCATACTGCTTTTTTATACATATATTAAAATTTAAAAATATTATTTAAATAATTTTTACATTTAAATAATTATAGACATTATTTTAACACATTATTTAAAATATGTGGCTAAAAAATAGCTATTGAATTAAATTTTTTGTTTGGTTGGGTCAGTGAAAATTTTGGAAGGGCAAGTCAAAATCTAAACCATTGGCTCGATCAGACCAGTAGAAAAAACATTTCAATGAACAGATTCATACAAATTACTAAACATAAAATGATAATATCACAAAAAAATTCTCTTAATAAAATATTAGGTATGATAACATTCTTAACATTCACTGCATTAAACTAACATGATCTATGATAGAGCAAAATAGAGTGAACCCCCTTTTGAAAGCATCTTGATACTTCAAATGAAAACTATTATTATTGAATCTTTACACAAACGTGAAGATAAATAACTTATTAGTTCAACTTAAGTAACTTTGATTCATCAAAGACATCAAAGACTTGGGGATAATAAATTGTTAATTCAAACTGATTTAACTAATCAGCTAATTTAATTATTCCAATGTATTCAATTCTGTTTAAAAAAACAGGCAGATGTTTTGCAAAACAATTAGATGTGTACATACATTTAATTGTCCTTCGTGGTAATGATCCTAAGTTCATCAAGAACTATGCAGCTCTAATGCCAATATTCTATGGTAAAAACACAATAATATACTAGGCTGCATAATCATATGCGCATATTGACACTACACATATGTGCTTGCATGTGTGTGTTTTCATTTCAAAATGTTACAGTTACACCTAAACATCCACACTACTCTAGCATCTTCATGTCACAAAAATTAAGCATGTCGAAAACATTTACAAACTTTATAAACAGTTTAGTTTAGAAACACTGGGGATCTGTTTCAATATAGAAAGACGGAATTACAAACTTTTGAAAAGGAAAAGAAAGTCAATCCCCCATACTGCAACAATCGAAGAGTCATTTCTGTTTTTCCAAAAAACCACTGTTCTGGATGGCTTTCCCTCACCAATTTCCAAATTCACCAATATTTCTAAGAATCACATGGTTTAAAGTAAAAAACCCTTTTACTGCTTTCTTAACTGACTACAACAGAACACCACAGACTGATAGTAGACTAAACACAATGAATCAGGGTCAGCTCTGTTTTGCTCAATTTCTGACCCGTGATAATCAAATCTCCATCAAAGCCATTAAGCTGATGTTAGGAAACTGCACAATTTCAACTTTAAAGGATCTGAAGGAGATTACAAATGACAACAACAGACTTCAAAAAATATAAATTGAAACGGAACATTGAGTCAGCTCATCCAACTCCCACTGATGGAGATGTGAGATAAATGCGAGATCCTCCTGTGATCCTTCATACCAGCACTGGAAAGACCATTTGTCACACTGATCATATTAAGGCAATTATATAAAATGATTTCATTAAATATGTTTAATTCAGTTTAAGAGGTTAAGAATTTTTATTAAAGATAAGAATATTTAATTTAACTCACTTTCCCTCAAGTATTTCATTTAGTAGAATGACAAGTGTTTGACAACAGTGTGAGTGTGTGTAAGGGGTTTTCTTCATAATGGGAACAATCAAAACATGAAATCTACTATATTTACAGCATCTAGCCACTTGATAGTTACAACTAGAAAACACAGCCCAGCAGGCACAGGACGTCAACCTGTAGAACCCAACATTATGGGGACGTTGCATTTTGAATGGAAATGAAAATCAGTTTGATGTCAATGTCCAATGTTCAACCTAAAATCAACCAAAAATCAACGTCTAATGATGTTACAGCTTGACGTTGTGTGGATGTTACCACTATGATGACTATCAAATGATGGATTTTTGTGGGGACGTTGCATTTTGTTTGGAAATGAAAATCGAGTTGACATCAGAACAGAACGTCAGGCCGACATCAATGTCCAACGTTCAACCTAAAATTAACCAAATATCAACGTCTCATGATGTTACAGCTTGACGTTGTGTGGACGTTACCACCATTTTGTTTAGAAAGGAAAATCAGGTCAGCACAACAGCCTAGTGGTTAGCATGCCAACATATGGTGCAATAGCACGTCAGGGCGTCTAGAGTTTCGTGAGGATCGAAGACATTTCCCTACCCTACCCCCCTCCATCTCTCCAACTTCACTTCCTTTCTCAATACTGTCCTATCTAATAAATGCAAAAAAAAGGCCACAATTAAATCTTTAAAAAAAAAAAAGGAAAGGAAAGTCGTGTTGACGTCAAAACCTAAAGTCGGGCCGATGTGAATGTCCAACATTCAACTTAAAATCAACCGAATATCAATGTCTAATGATATTACAGTTTGACGTTTGTAGACATTACCAATATGACATCTATCAGACGTTGGATTTTGGTGGGGACGTTGCATTTTGTTTAAAAAAAGAAAATCGGGTTGACGACAAAACCCAACGTCAGGCTGAAATCAATGTCCAACGTTCAACCTAAAATCAACCAAATATCAACTTCTAATGATGTTACAGCTTGACTTTGTGTGGACGTTACCAATATGACATCTATCAGATGTTAGATTTTGGTGGGGATGTTGTATTTTGTTTGGAAATGAAAATCGGGTTGACATGAGAACTTTACGCCAGGCCGACATCAATGTCCAACGTTCAACCTAAAATCAACCAAATATCAACGTCTAATGATGTTAAAGCTTGACATTGTGTGAATGTTACCACTATAATGTCTATCAGATGATGGAATTTGGTGGGGACGTTGCATTTTGTTTGGAAATGAAAATCGGGTTGACATGAGAACTTAACGCCAGGCCGACATCAATGTCTAACGTTTAACCTAAAATCAACCAAATGTCAACATCTAATGATGTTACAGCATGACGTTGTGTGGACGTAACCACTTTGACGTCTATCAGGTATGGGTTTTGGTTGCAATACATGAAGAATAAATGTCGGTGTTTGACGGCAATATGATGTTGGTTTAAGATGTGGGCTCAATGTTGGATTTTAGTGACTTTCCAACCTAAAATCAACCAAATATCAACATCATTTGACATCGTTATTGTACATCAAGATAACTTTGTCCTTAGACGCTGACTAGACATTAAATTTCCGTCACCTGACGTCACAACCTAAATCTAACCTAATATTAACATCTTATGACATTATGTGCCTGCTGGGAGTACAGTATGCATCTTTGTGGTTTAAATGACCAGTAAAAAGTTCTCAATGCCAACAAATATATCATTGTTGATGATTTCAAGTGTGTCTGAAGTTACAGATCATACACTATTAAAGGGATAGTTCACCCAAAAATGGCAATTTACTGGCAATTAAAATTTAATGGCAATTAAAATACTCTCCAGATGGTTCAGTATTTTTAATTTTTTTTTTTTTTTGAGTTTCATGCTTCTATTGAACAAAAGTGTTAGAAACTGGTAACCTTTGACATACATCGTTGGGGAAAAATAATAAGGAAGCCAACTTTTACAAGGTTTCCAACATTTAAAATAATGTGTGTGTGTTCAACAAAAACGAAATAAAAATCCTGAAACAGGTTTGTTACAAGGGAAGATTGGAGCAACATTTTCCCATGATTGGACTATACAAACATCAATATCAGAGATTTTGACATGATCAATTTGATGTAGGGAGGTCAGCAGTGATTCATTAACGGTCATTGAGATGCAAGAATCAATCATTGGATCTCATATAATGTGTCATAGCGAAAGCATCACCATCAATCAGCGCGCATGTTGGATGTTTTCCGGTCCTCCTCAATGGGTTTCTTCACATCTGTGATGTTGACCAAGAGGAGCTATTATTCAAACAGTGAAACAGAAAAGAGATGATGATTTATTGGTTGTGCTAGGCGGAAATATGCAATGAAGGAAATTTGCCTGTCATTTCTTGTTTACGCTCTTGTTTCCAGAAGTCAGAACGGCCTTCTCAATGCAATCACACATCACGAAGCTTCATGCAATGTGACATTTTTCTTACCGACGGCATTTGAAAAAAGTTGTTTAAAAATTGCCTAATCTGACACACTGACAAGCAAAAATGTTGTTGGTTGAATGCAGAATTAAAAAGGATTTGTTTTGAAGAACACTGATCAAAACAACACTCGTTCCCACTAGCTTTGTTTCCATCCACCTATGTTTATGTGCATTCGGGTTGTGCCAACAGGCGATAGTATCATGTATCGACAACAGGGAAAGATATTGCCAAAAGCTGAGACCTATGACGATTTTAAAAGCGATATTTAGCTTGTTTCGCATTAATGTAGACCTATTAGCTACATGTTTTAATTGAATTATTGAATAAAATGAATCATTTTTTATTTTTAACCATCATCATTAATAATAAATGAACTACAAGTAATTTGACAGCTTCAGCTGTTTACATTAACATCACACTTTCGACTCTCTTGCTCTCTCTCTCTTAATCTACCTCTCTCAGCAGCAGTTGAAGCATGCGCTGCACGTGAGGGCACAGCCACCTCTCATAGCAAATACGTTTGCAACTTTTGTTGTATAAAAATAATGGGGTAAATAACAAAACTGGATTTAATTAACAAACAAGTTAAATAAAAACGATTTTTAAAAATAAAACAACTGAAAAAGAAAACAAAAGAACTAAGAGCTGAAACCAGCTCAAGTGTTCTGGTATAAAATATATTGCGGTAATTTAATAAACAATCGTTTGTCATTTAAGACTCATTTATAACAGTCCTACCGGAAGACTGCGGTGATTTGCATTAGTTTGAATTATTATTCCAGATCAAATGACATGCAAATACAGTAGGTTATTAAATACTAGAGCTGCACGATTCTGGCTAAAATGAGAATCGCGATTTTTTTGCTTAAAATAAAGATCACAAATTTCTCACGATTCTGTCTATGTAAAATAAAGATATGGTTAAAAACAAACATATGGCATAACCTTGATAATAATATTATGTGTAGGTCTACTGGTTTCTATAAATAATTCTATTCTATATTAATCTATTCTTATAATAATTCTGATGTTGAATTATTATGTTTGAGATATATGCTTGCAATCTGTCATATTAGACAATTTAATTCACTGGTAAAATCAGACATTTGCCATTATCAGATTATATTCAACAATATATAGGCTAGAGTAGTTATACTGACATTGTAAACATTTATTTTCATGCACAACTGTGGGTTTGCTATGAAAGAAAAAACATCAAATGCTTGTCGTAATCATAACTCTAAAATGCGATATGATCATTTAAATGAAGTGCACACTTTCGGTTTCATTTTGACTGCTAAGTGCTTGTTCATACTTCACGCGCGCGGCTCTCAAATGATCACTCTGTGCCACAAACTAAATATTATTTACAACTGTATTACCTGTTACTCACAACATATGCAGTCTATCATTAATTAGAGCGTGCGCGCGCCCGCCCTCTCTGCGATAACAGCTCACGGTCAGCAGCTCACATCACGTGTGATTTCCCAGTCGCGAAAACATCATTATATTAAGACAAAAATGAAATTTTTTGGTGAATTTTACCTTATAAATACAGTATGTGACTCATTCAACATCATTTGGAGGTGTCAAAGTCACTGAGCAACGTGTGTGAAACAATGAAAAGACTCGTGCAGCTGCCTTTTCTTCTCTCCTGAACTTGAAAATATGATTGGCAGAATCGTATAAATGCTGGAGTAAGATCGTCTAGGGGGTCGAATCGAGATCGCGATCTTTTAACAAGTAATTGTGCAGCTCTATTATTAATACGTTTAAAAAAATCAGCCGAAAGTCTATTAAATATGTTTAGATAAGGTTAAATATAACAATAAACATTATATATAAATAAACATAAAACTGCTGCGCCCCCATGAGATAGTATCGGTTATCGACGATCTCACAGGGGGACGATTTGGCTATCTAAAAATTACGTATATCGCATAACACTGTGCAATTTGGAATATTGCAAAAATGCTTAATGCAAATGGAAAGATGCACAAGATAATTTTTTTTAATTTAATTAGAAAGAAGAAGTTGGTATAAATTCCAGCATGCACAAAAATATAAATGGTGTGACATGAATCCCAATGAAGGCCCTGACTTGAAATGCAAATTAATGGGGCGCCAATGACTGTAACCGTTTCTACCCTAAGAACTTGAAGCAAAATACTTTCATGCATGAACGCTTTTCCGTGTTTTACTTTGGATGTTGTGCGCTGCTTTGGTTTGCCTGTCACCGAGGTACTCGATTTTTCAATATTGGTTTAGTGATACATCCCTGTAGCTATCTATTTTCATTCAATTCGGAGAAGAAAAAAAAAATCACCTTCAGAGATATTAGCTACGGCTGAGTGAAGTAATTCATCACTGCGAGCTCTTCAGATACACAGCCGTTGCGTAAAGCAGCATTAATGCATTGTTCACCAAACACAGTTCTCTTATTTCTCAATCGGCGTAACTTAGGGTTGAACCTCCACGGCCTCAAAAGGCATTATTAAAGAAAAGCTTGCACTGAACTAGGAATATAAGAGAGAGAGAAAGAGCAGCTGCCGTTATGCCTGGGTGAAGAGACACATTTGAAGGAGTGTGTGGGTCGGAGATGACAGCGGGGCTTTTTCATTTGACTCTTAAGTGCTGGAAGACGTAAGGCTGACAGGTCATGTAAGTTATGAGAGGGTGAAAAACATCTCATGGTGTAACTGCGCCAACACGCTTGCATGCAAAACCAGCCCGAGAGGAACCAGCCCTCACTGCACACAAATATTAGCATGCACAAACAATTACGCCCTTTGGTGAGGCTCTCCAGCGATGGAGAATTGATGAGCGAAATCACAATTCCGTCACCATAACATCTGCCCACAGATCCAGCTTGAGATCCGTGCTTTTGAACCTCAGCCATCTCACCTATGCCTCAAGGTGTCATTGAAAGAGGCAGGGTGTTAGTATATCCTGCACGTTTGGCTCACAGCGCTCCACTAAAGAGCCGTCAGTGCGGAACATTCTGAATAAAGAAAGTCATTTAGCTGCGTTTTGCTGCCGGACAGAGAATAAGTGATTGCCCTGGGCTCCTCTCTACTCGCTCTCAAAAACAAAGTCATAATTGAGGTCTTTGTAGGGGAGAACATTAGACTGTGAAACATTTATGCATGCGTTCGCCTGCCGAATAATAATAGCGCCGGCAGTGTTGTCTCTTTAATATTAAAAAACACAAACATTTGCACCAGTTTAACTTCCTTTATTGCCAAATGCAATAATGAGATGTTTGTGCTACCGGATTCTGAGCAAGTATTTAATCTGCTGCTAACAATGTCGACGTTGCAGAGGTGAATAAAAAAAAACAGACGTGATCGCAGAATCAAATCATACTAATAGATTTTACTGCGTTATGCAGAATAGTGTGGCATCTTGCTAGATGGTAATACTATAGTACTATGTATTGGTGATTTAACCCTTAATTTAACCCTTGTGCACTGTTGGGGATGTTTTCATCCACTCTGGGGTGATTTTGAGTCTTAATTTGGCCATAACATTTTCTGTATTTCAGCTAGCAGAATGATTTTGGAGACAAGTCTGATTTTGACACATAGTTTGACAAAAATGCTTTGAATTTTATAATAAAATTTATTTAATAATACACTCTGGGCAAACTGACTACCTATTTGTTACGTTTGGGATGAAAACATCTACTAAATTAAACTGCTGTAAAATGCATTAGATAAATATTTCTTTTAATATTTTTGGCATAAATCTGTTAAATTAACATCAGTTCTGATTAAAACCACTAAATTGCTTAGAAAATTACAAGATTTAACAACTTTAATTGCCAAATTCATAAATGATGTCACTGTTTTGGTGAACAAAAACACACAAAATGACGTATTTTCAATATAAAAAGTAATTGTGGACTAGTCATGGGAAGGTATAAGATTCTGACCATTTGATAGCCCTGGATAAAAATATCATGGTTTCATGATATTGTCATGATTTCCGCTACATTCATTCTTCCATGGCGGGGAGCCACACCAAAATTCATCCCGCCACGGCTACATTACAGCTTCCTATTAATTCAAAATATTCATTCACTGTTTTTTTAATAGCGGGTGATAATCTCACTAAAACGCATTAAAAGGTGATTGAATTATAACAGCACAAACTTTTCTGTTACCGTAGTTGGGCTGTGCGTTATTGGTTTAACACTTTAAGGTGACGTGCTGACAGTTAAGATGAACAGTTTCCATAACTATACTTTATTTAAAGATAAAGGTCTGTGATTCTGCACACAAATACTTTAACGTTATCTTGCTTGAGTAGTTTATTGCCGTTTCACTTTACTTCAGGACACAATAATTAATAATACGAAATAATTAGCAAAGTAATTGTTTATTGGCATCATCCGAAACACTATAGCAAAACCATAGTACATTTTGTTTTGTATTTAGCCCTCATCGTTCATTTGATGCAAATGTAAGCAGGAACTAAACTAATCTTTAAAGCTTTAGAGGAGAGATCCACACTGACAGTTTGAAGAACAGCAGCTGAATCTTAATCCGAGTTTTAATAGAAACTATATCTCTGCTGACCGCTTTTGCTACTAAAGTTGGGGAAGGTATAAAGACATTATAAATTCCAGGTAAACAATTTTCAACCAATTTCCATATTTGCATAATAGTAGCATAATTTCGGGAAGGGGATATGGGATGCAGTAAAAGCATCTAAACAACAGTGCACTGTGCGTTTCTTTAGTGGTAAACAAAAAATGCACCACAAGCAGCACTAAACAGAATGTAAATTCATTTTAGGTGTTTCAAACAACATGCAATGAGGTATCATCATGGCATGTTACTATAACCCCAAATCAGAAAAAGTTAGGAGAGTATGGAAAATCCAAACAAAAAAAGAATGTAGTGATTTCTAAATGTACATTTATTTGTATCTGGTTGCAGACAATACAACAAACATTATTTATTGTGTTCCTTATGATTTTTATTTTATTTTATTTTTTTGTCAAAATAATAAGCATAATAAACAATTTTGGTTCTTGCAACATGTTTCAAAAAAGTTGGAACAGTTAAGCATTGAACACTTTACAATCTTGCCATTCCTCATTAAAGGACATTTAGGGACTGAAGATGAAGTGTTTCAAGTGTAATTTTGTCCCATTCTTCCTGCAAACAAGTCCTAAGGTGGGCAACAGTAAGAGTTTTTGTTGTCACATTATGCACTACAAACAAATAAATAAAAATAAATGTGCCACACACTTTCTGCTAAAGACAGATCAGGACTGCAGACAGGCCAGTAATCAGGTACATTGTTTAAATGATGTGATTTGAAACAGGTGATGTCAACAGGTGATTGTAATTATGATCTGGTAGGAAAGCAGCATTCAAGAAAGGTCTAGTTTTTTTGTATGGGCAGAGGATTGCCAGTTTGCCAACAAATACATGAGAAAATTATTGTAATGTTTAAAAACAATGTTTGTCAAAGAAAGATAGGAAGAAATTTCAAGGAATCTAGAGGAACTTCAGTGTGTAAAGGACAAGGGCGCAAGCCTGACCTGAACTACCAAGATCTCTGATCTTCGCGATCTCTCCGTCGCCACTGCATCAAAAATCATCATTCACTATAAAGCGATATCACCACATGGGCTCAGGACTACTTTGGCAAACTTTTGTTGAGTACCTCAATGCATAGTTACATCCACAAATGTCACTGTAAACTGAATGTGCCAAAAGGAAGCCCTATGTTAACAGTGTCCTAAAGTGCCACCGACTTCCATCACACAGTGGAAACGTGTACTGTGGATCAGTATTTCAGGGATTTTTGGGGAAAAATGGATGCCGTTTGCTCTGGACCAAAGAAGAAAAAGATCATCCAGACTGTTACCAGCAATCAAAAAGCCAGTGTCTGTCATGGTATGGGGTTGTGTCAGTGCTCTTGGCAAAGGTAACTAGCACTTCTGTGATGGCACCATTACTGCTGAAAAGTACATGGAGATTTTGGAGCACAATATGTTGCCATCTTTTCCAGGTGACGCACATGTATATTTCAACAAGACAATGCAAAACCATATTCTAGACACATTACAAAGTCCTGCTGTGGAACAAGAGGATGCAGGTACTTGGCTGGCCTGTCTGCAGTCCCAACCTGTCTCCAATAGTGAATGTGTGGCACATTTTTTGTAGCGCAAAACTTAACAACAAAGACACCATACTGTTGCCCACCTTAAGACTTGTTTGCAGGAAGAGTGGGACAAAATGACACCTGAAACACTTCATTACTTGCTGTCTTTAGTCCCTAAACATCTTTCAAGTGTGTGAAAAGGAATAGCAACATTACAAAGTGGTAAATCCTTTTTTTTTTTAATGTGTTGCAAGAACCAAAATTGAAATGTGCTTATTTTGAAAAATATATATATAATAAATTCATGAGGAACACATTAAACAATGTTTGATGTATTGTCTCCAATGTAATACAAGTTAAAGCAAATTTAGAAATCATTTACTATTTGCGTTTTCCACACTGTCCCAACTTTTAATTGTAATTATCCTGTATAGAAGGCTGTCAGCAAAAGACAATACACAGCTACTAGCCCTTTACAAGAAAGTAGAAGCTATTGTGATGTAAAAAATATATCAGAAAAGAAAAGCCTAAGTAAATGTGATGCTTTCCGAGCCCTTCACGCAAAAAAAGGAAAAAGAAAAAATAATCAGGCACCTCCACTGAACTTCTAAACAACCGTCAGTGGAGGAAAAAATGCTTTTTGTGCACAGATGGTCTCGATGTGACATTTGCAATAACAATGTTAAGAGTAACTTCTCACAGAAATCACAAATTTCCAGTTTGTAGAAGCACATATAATCTTGAAACCCCTGCAGGCACTGTAGAGTCCAGACATCTGAAAAATAAGTCAGTCTAGACAGGGTTTAAATCTGGAAATATGCATGTAAAACTCTGTGAAATTATGCTGTTTTTTTAAATAATTAGATTTGAACAGCTCCATTTAGAAACAGTTACAGCAACATAAATTGAAAAGTTTGGATTTCCATATAATGCATTTCATTTTTTTGTGTTTCAGATGTGACATCTCAGCTAATTCATGTCACAGATCAAAGCAGTCTATAGGTTTCCATTAGTTTTGCACAATATATCGTTTCAGCATCGATATTGTAATGTGCACATCTGAAATAGTCACATCGCAAGATATGCAATGTTGAGTCTGATTCAAAGTTGACCAGGAGCCACAGAACACATGTGATTTGTAGAGTCACTTCTAAATTTAACCATAATAGAGTGAAGGTTCATAATTTGCATGTGCTTTTAAGGCCTGTGACTGTACAAACATTTCCAGAGAGTTTAAAACATTTGATGTTTAGAGATGTAACGAAGATTAATTGTATTTAATTATTTATACTCAGAATTCTTACTTGGAATTTATGTATTGTTTCTGGTCTTTCAAGAGTTCACACTTAGATAATTCTTAATTATGGTAGCAGGTTTGGCAGGCTGTGCCGGGAGAGAACCCTGAGCTCGGGGATAGATGAGCCCCCCCTATCCATTTATTATAGATAGATAGATCAAGTCTTTGGTTAGGACTTGAACCAGTGGCCTTTTTGCTGTGAGTTAGAGCTAGTCACTGAGGCACCATGTCACCCGTTCCTTACATTAAGGAGAAGGATAGGATGGGTGGGGGGTTCCAAAACAAGGATAGGGAATGAATTTTAGGCTGGATATTTATATTAAATTTGGGCTAACCCGATTGGCTAGCTAATGATTAGTGATAAGGACCAGCTGCAGTCAATCAGATTACGTGTCCTAACGAAATTAGTTTGTGAAACTTCACAAATATCTACATTTCAAAGCGAAAACAAGATTAATTTACTCACCCCTTTGGATAATCTAGCTTGTTTTAAGGCAAACTCTTAATTTGGACATTTCCTCAGAAGGTGAAAACAAAACAATATTTTTACTTGATTAGAAATTCTAGATATCACGACTAGAATCAAGACAAAGAAAAAAAAGAAAGGCCTTGCATTGTGATTGCATTTTGCATTGTGATTTATGTACCTGAACACTGTTAGACTCCCCAAGAAACTGTATTAATATCGCAATATTTATAACAGAAAAATTCTATATTGCAATATCAGATTTTTCCAATACCATGCAACCCTAGTTTCCATTTTAACCTGAAGTGAATCTTTTCAAAGTTTAATGAATTATGTGCATTTGCATTAAGTTGTTAGAGTGGCTGACTGTAGTGTTGGTAAGCTAGTAACCAACAGTAAACAAGGGAAGCATAATGGAGAGAGCACACGGGCGTAATGTTCGCTACGTCAGAGTTTATTTAGCAAATGTGTTTCCATTTCCACTTTTTACTTCCAAATTCACCTCATGCTTGATCACATGATTACTATTTGCATCACTCGATTCTCATGAGAAAGGTTAATTAAATTAATATAGCTTGTGATTCATCTAACAAGATTAAAAACAACAATTACAACTGGTTAAAGAATACATTTGATATTGAGAATGACAAAAGTTTGCTCTGTGGAAAGTTTTAGCATTATAAAACATTAAAATATGACAAATCATTCTTATAAATGTACATGAATTGTTGGCATGAAACAATTTTGTGATTGTTTGTAATTAAAATAACTGTTCTATGTGAATAAATAGTAAATAGTAATTAGATTATTATTAATGTTGAAAGCAGTTGTGTTGTTTCATTTGGTATTTTATATCCCTATTATATTATATTTATATCATTATTATTATTATTATTATTATTATTATTATTATTATTATTATTATGTATATTTATATTATCTTATTTTATTGTATTTCTAATAATTTCTATTTTATACTTCTATTATTATTATTTTACTTTTTTTTTTGGGGGGGGGGGGGGGGTGAAAGGGAGGGTCAGCTCTTATTATCTAGTGAAGAAAAAGTTGTCTTAGCACATTTTCTTCCAAATGCTCTGCACACTTTAAGAAGCTCACACCCTAAATTAATAAAAGCCTTCATATTTCTTTCATACAATATAATCTACATATTGGCCGACTGAATGAAGTAGGCGGGCCGTTTTTTAGAGCAGTATGAAAGCCGAAAGAGAGAGAGAGAGAGAGGGAAAGAGGGAGATTTCTTTGCTATGAAATGTAATCTACTGTATTGGTTTGTGAGTAATGGAGGCAGATTCAGTATTTCATTAAGTTGGCCAAAGTGATGTATCATCCCTCTCTTCTCAGTAACGTTGCATTAACTTATTAGCTTTACTCTCTCTCGTTTTCACTTTCTCTCTCTTTCCCCTCGTCCGTCATTGAAACATAATCACCCTGTAAAAGCAGAGATAATAAAAGCAGAGAGAATAAATGACCTTAAGAGACAGAGACAGAGAGGAGGAGGTCATTTACAAGATCAGGGTCTTTTTTCCATATAGGGGAAAAACCCTACTAGTTATCACCATATTTCCCATGTTGACAGATTACATTAAGAACTGCAAACATGTTTGTATTAGCAGCTTTTTTTTAAGTTGATTAAATATGCTATTGAAACATTATATCATTAAATATTCATTAATAATTTCGGTAAGAAAAACATTTGAACATTGGATAAAATCAGATAATATCAGGCTAATCTAACAAAATAACTTAAGGGGCTCTATTTTGACGGTCCATTTGCAGAGCGCAAACGCAGGGCGCAAACGCTTTCAGGGCGAGTCTGAACGAATTTTTGCTAATTTACGGACGGGAAAATCCGCTTTGCGCCGTGGCACATGGTCTAAAAGGGTTGAGTTTATTTTCTTAATGAGTTATAGGTGTGTTTTGAGAATAAACCAATTAGAGTCTCATCTCCCATTACCTTTACAGGACGTAAAGTAAGTCTAAGTGGAAAAAATGAGCATTTCACAAGCAAACAGTGAACAGTTAACAGTTTTTTTTAACAGAAAACTGTTAAACAGAGCATCTGCTGCGTGAGAATGAGAGATCTACTTTCACTTTCGCTCTTGGATATGGAAACCTTTACGCACAGACATCAATTATTCTATAAATAATTAATTGCGTTTGTTAAGAGCAAATATTCATTTCAAAACTATTTATAAATTCAGTTCTAATTTCCAGCAAACAAATAAATGAACAACAATAACGAAGTGTGTTCAAAAACCTGAGTTTGCTGTGCCCCATATGGTCTAAAACCTGACAGGTGGGCAAATCTAAGCTTGTTTTTAATAAAACAAATATAAATATGGATATAATAAATAATACTGCTAATAATAATAACATTATACAAAAGCAAATTGTTATGAATGAACTGAAAAAGCCTCCCGAGATGAAGAAGACATAAAAGCAGTGATTTTTTCATATTTATGTAGGCTAGAAAATAATATGTTTTGTAATATTTTAATCCTTTAAATTTATATTCTATATCTATTCTTATTGTATCCTATATATATATATATCCTTAATATTTACATTTTTTCATATGTAAAGATATTTGCCTATTGCTCTCTTGTGTGTATTAAGCAGTGTGTAAGCGAGGCGCAACTCTGCGCCGGAGTTTAGACCAGGTTTGTTTTGGTCTAATAAAAAATCTATTTTATTTTATCAAAATAGCAACGCGCCAGCAGTGCGCCTCAGAACGGCTTTCTTTTTAGACCAGAACGCCTCAAAACGACTCTTGCGCCATGCTGAAACTAGCAAACAAGTATTGCGCCGCACCTTGCGCCACATTGCACCGGGTGTATGATAGGGCCCAAGATAACAGTCCAAAAATTATTAGACAAAAAATTATATGTTAGGGAGAAATATGAAATAAAATTGTAAAAAAAAAATCAGTTATTAGAAATGAATTTTAAAACTATCATGTTTAGAAATGTGTTGAAAAAATCTCTCCTTTAAACAGAAATTGGGGGGGGGGGATAAACAGGCGGGCTAATAATTCTGACTTCAACTGTTTACAGTATATGTGTATATATGCGCGTCAACATTGGCATCACCCATAGCGAGGGCTATGCGATCACGCGAAGGCTGCGCCAGATCCTGTGTGCGCTTCACGCAGAAGTATAAATCGGCCCTAATTGTTCACACACCGCTGGTGTTGCATCATGGACTGATTCCTGAACTATTTATGCATCCGATGCTCTGGTAACAACAAGTAACGCAAGTTACAGAGTAATATTACTTTTCTAAGTAGCGAGTAAAGTACTGCACGACTTGGAAAAATTAGGTAATAATATTTGAGTTATTCATTCATTCATTTTCTTGTCGGCTTAGTCCCTTTATTAATCCAGGGTCGCTACAGTGGAATGAACCGCCAACTTATCTAGCAAGTTTTTATGCAGAGGATGCCCTTCCAGCCACAACCCATCTCTAAGAAATAATATTTGAGTAACTTTTTTTAAAATGTAACGGAGTTACTTTTCAGTTTAGTTAATTCACATTTAAAAAATAAACTGGTGAATTAAAATGAAAGAAGTCACAATGAATCATGCAGTCAATGAGAGAATGTGTTCGTTATTTTGAACGCATCGAAGAAATGCAAAATTGATTTATTAATTATATTTAAGACAAATGGTATAAAAGTAGCAAGCGCATTGCTTTTAACTTTCAATAATCTGTGTAGCTCTGAGAACACGAAGTTCTAAGATAATATTATCCTAAAATATTATTTTTTTCAAGGGAAATGAATGTGTAGGTTATACAGTGTGTTGTTAATTGCAGAACTCCTCTATTTAAAAAAGAGAGGAAAAACAAGTTCTGAAAGAGATGAAGCCTCAGCCAGGTGATAAAAAGTAATGCAAAAGTAACTCGAAAATAGTGTTACACATTGCTTACTATAAAAATGAACTAAGGCCGTACTCACACTATGTACAGTTGCCTTGAACTGGGCCAAAGCACGGTTGTCCCCTTCTCCCGTCTCCACCGACGGCCCGCACTCACATTACAATAGGGCCTGGGCACGCTTTCGTCATCGATGCTGCGCTGTTCAGTGAGCGCTCTCGCTCAGCACAGAGGAGATTTCTCCAGTTATATCGTTAAAGTCGTTTGATATGCAATGACATGCAGTCAAATATTTCGCCAAACAGTCCTCAGGGATGCGATGACACGCAGTTATATATTTTGCCGAACAGATCCGCCACTTTTGACGCTCATAAACAATCATAAAGCCCTCGTGCTGCAGGAATAAGGAGGTTTGCTAAAGGTGCGCAGCTGTCGTGCAGTGAGGGGTTTGCGTATTTCATAAACTATGACATATTGCGTTCATTGAACAGTAAGAATGATTAATAAATTCATACGAAACAGTCCCTTAAGAGTCACGTCTCGCTTTCAGTTTCGGGCTTTGGCTTGTTTTGCACTCACACACAAGCATACCGCGCCAAAGCCCAAGTAAACCACGCTCAGGCCCACCTCTTCCAACCGGGCCAGGGCGGGCAAAGGAACCGTGCCTGAGCCAGATTCAGCGCACTCACACTTTTCAAATAATCCGGGAAACAGGCCTGGGCACGGTTCAGATAGCATAGTGTGAGTACGCCCTAAGTCACGCAACTACAGTAGTTAATTTTTTGGAGAGTAACTCAATACCATCATTTATTACACACATAACTTTCCCCAACACTGACTAATACTATATTTTAGTATAATTTAGTATACAAAATATGCATGTAATAAATCCCTCAGTTATCAAAAATCTTCAGAATATACATGAAAATAAAACTGTGAAGTTTAGTCTATATAAGAAAAACTCATAACATGTTTGACATACCAGCCTTTAAAATTAGGGGTGTCAAAATTAATTGTTTCTTCGGTGCACCGCGATGCAGACGCGGACAATTCTGTATCGGTTCAGTAATAATCATAACCGTTTATTATGTACTGACGTCATTTATCTCCTAAGCGATCTGTCGCGAGGAAGGTGAGAGCGAGTATTTACATCAGGCAACTCAGGGCCGGCCCTAGCATAGGCAGTATAGGCATATGCTAAGGGTGCTGTATATCCAGGGGGGCGCCAGAAATGAGCGCGGTTCAGTTGGTTTTGTTTTCGATTTTCCTGACACACATTCAGTTATAGACGGCATTATCTCAAAAACCTCTCACCCTAAAAAGATCTAAAGTGTGTTTCCTACAAAAAGACAAAGCTGGTTATGTTTCACAGCTGTCTTTCTTTTTTGTTTCACTCGACATTACGTTCACTGCTCCGTTTAAGCCCTCGCAATATGTGTTTAGCCGAGAGAGCTCGTGCTGAGAGGAGCTCTCAGTAAGGGACCGTCGGAAAAGTGCTTCTTTTTTTCATTTTTTTTTTTCGTTTTTTTTTCGTTTTTCTGCTCCGCTCAGCGCGAGCTCTCCCTGTTGCGAGGGCTTAAGTGTGTGTTTGTGTGTGTTTGTTTGTTTGGTGCTGTCTTTGTTTGTGTATGTGTTTGAATGAGAGACAGTGTGGTGCTGTGTGTCTGTGTGTTTATACAGACAGCTTGTTATAGCCTCCCCCCTAAAATATAACACTGTAATTAGAAAGCATCGTCAATGCACTGTGATGCACCGAGATATATAATCGTAACCAAACCAAACCGTGAGACCAGTATAGGTTCACACCTCTATTTAAAATACACTGACATTCAAATCTACAGACACAAATTTATAAAAATATTTTTTTTAAAAACACGTAAAATGTATTTGCACATTTATGTCAACTTTAACATACAATTTATTTTTATCTTGACAAAAATTGTCTTTACACAAAGGCAAAAATCCCCAGACCTCAAAACTGACAATTGCATGAAAAAAATCATTGTGACTCAATACTGATAGCAGGTCATATTTGTTTTCCTATGTGTGTGTGTGTGTGTGTGTGTGTGTGTGTGTGTGTGTGTGTGTGTGTGTGTGTGTGTGTGTGTGTGTGTGTGTGTGTGTGTGTGTGTGTGTGTGTGTATGTGTGTGCATGTGTATTAATGGCTCTCTGCATGAGTGGAGACAGTTCATTACTGAAGCTGTCCTCCATCCAATGATAAAGCCTTTTTAATTATGCTTCATGAAACAATATTAAAGATTATTGGGGTGTGCCTAATTTTTCCAGACAGCGCCACTCCTCTCCGGGACATCTGCCACCGTGGGACAGATGAGAATGACTGACGGCGGAGTGAACTTCAGAGACAAGTCGCATGAGAGATTTAGTGCTGACTCAGCTCTTCTGGCCCGTCTATGAGCAGCAAGACTTCACAGGCATTTTAATACTCGCAAATACTTGCAGCGCACATAATGCATGAAAGATTATGTAAGCCGCTCGGTTATTATGGCAAAATATCCTGCGATAATGGCAGACTGACTTGTTACACAGTGAGCTTAAAGCATTAAGAAATCATTTATATATTTTATGGTCACAAATGAATACCTTTTAATTTAACAAAAAATGTTAACTGTCTTACTGTATTTGCCTTACTATTTATGTTAAAAATAAGACAGCATATTTATGTCTACATCAAAATATATTTATTTTTTATATATATTTAAATATATAAATATATTTAAATTTTTTTTTTACATTTTACAACCATATTAAATGCAACTGTCTGAAGTGCTTACTTGCATTTAGATCCCTAAGTAGCCTAGCTCCCTCTTATCTTTGCAACATGCTTGTCCCCTACACCCCAACTCGTTCACTACGCTCTGCTGACTCTGGCCTTCTCGCTGTCCCTCGGTACCACCTCTCTTCAATGGGGAGCAGAACATTTAGTGTTATTGCACCCAAACTCTGGAACGCTCTACCATGCCCAATGCTTTCTGCTAATAATATCTCTGAATTCAAATCCTTACTTAAGACTCACTTATTTTCTAAATACTTTGCTTCTGATCTGCCAAACTGACCACTTTATCTGATTCACCTGCACTCTGCTGATTTGTTTCTTAGATCTTGTTTTTGTATTTCCAGTTTGTTATATTTGACTTCCTGTATGTTTGTTTACTATCTGCTTGTACCATCTCTTTGTGTAGCATTCTTTGTAAAGTGTCCTTGAGCTCTGGAAAGGCGCTATATAAATAAAAATTATTATTATTGTTATGTTTTCAATTACTTGTGTAAAAAAGTAATGTGAAAAAGGAATCTATTTATTCTAACCCATTGGGCAAACAACATCATAAGATGTTAATATTAGGTTAGATTCAGTTCTTAACGTCAGGTGACCAATATTCAATGTCTAGCCAGCGTCTAAGAACAACATTATCTTGATGTCCAATAATGCTGTCAAATAACGCTGATGTTTAGTCGATTTTAAGTTGTGTTAGAAAGTGACCAAAATCCAATGTTGAGCCCACATCTTAAACCAAAGTCATATTGACGTCAAATACTAACATTTATTCGTCAGGTATGGCAACCAAAATCCAATGTCTAATAAACATCATAGTAGTAACGTCCACACAACGTCAAGCTGTAACATTATTAGACGTTGATATTTTGGAACGAACCGCCAAATTATCCAGCACATGTTTTACGCAGCGGATGCCCTTCCAGCTGCAACCCATCACTAGGAAACACCCATACACTCATTCACACACATACAACGAACAATTTAGCTTATCAAATTCACCTACAGCACATATCTTTGGACTGTGGGGGAAACCGGAGCACCCGGAGAAAAACACACCAACACGGGGAGAACATGCAAACTCCAAACATAAAAAATGCCAACTGACCCAGCGAAGGCTCGAACCAGTGACCTTTTTACTGTGAGGCCACAGCGCTACCCACTGCGCCACCGCACTGCCATATCTTCAATGATAATATGAATTTAATTAAAACTTTATGAAAAATGTATATAGAAGTGCACAATTAATCACACATAGACATAAATATACACGTGTATGTATATAAATATATATATATATATTATATACACACACACATATATATATACACACACACACACACACACACACACACACACATATACATGTACATGTACATATACGTTTGCAGTAAAAACGCATAGAAAGCATATTTTAACATTATATTGATATTTTTGTTTATCATTTCCAGAACAACTGACCACAGAGTTAAGGGACCAGAAAAATATCTGTAAACATGTTTTGTACTTAAAATGAGGAAAATAAACATGCGTTATAGATGAGACAAAAAAAAAATCTGCGGGTTTACAGAATACAACATACTTTGTAAAAATTCTGTGAATTAAACTGCACAACCCAAAAGAAACGATAATATTCAAAAGGATAAGAGTTGGCTCTCTATAAAACAAAAATGATTGGTTTTATTTTATTTTATTTTTTTCACATTTATGGAGAAAAAGTGTCGTTATGGATGTGACATCTCTCAGTTATGGATGAGACAGATGTGAAATTGCCACTTGTGTGACTTTGGTAATCACATAGAATAGTTTGAAAACATTGACATATATTTATTTATTTATTTATTTAATGCTATATATTTTCCAGGTTAAATATCACTTGGGAGATATTTAAAAAATAAACAAAATTAAGATTATTAAAATGTTCAACTGTACATATGAAAATCTACAAAACAATCACCAACCAACAAAATGATCTGAGGATAATTATCAACCCTACACTTTGAGTTTACTAATCTAATCGACCAATTAACTTCAAATAATCAATTGATTAAAGAGGATTTTCTTAAATAGCGCAGCCCATTTGGAGTTCATCTGTATATCAACAATTAAACACTACTGCATGTCGGTTATTAAAATATTAAATCAAATTCCTCTCCTTAATTAAAAGTGTTGATTTCTAATTAGTCTTTTATAATGAAAAGATAAAGTCCTGCCACTTAGAAAGACTGATGGGAAGAGGCTGGATGAAGAGACGTGGGGGTTTTCTTCCTCCCCTCGCTCTCACTTTCATTTTTGAAATGTGATTGTCCTGGACTTATTTCAAAACTTGAATTTTCTCAAAGATTAGCCACTCTGAGCTCTCATAGACACGCACACACATAGGCAAAAGCAAGGCACACAAAGCACGGTCCCCTCGATGCACTGATGCATTTAATCAGAGGGGCATTTTTCAGCAGAGGGAAAGTAATCATTTTTGCACAATAAGGCCCATCTGAAAACGTCCACTCACATTTGTGTGGTGGCAGCATGCAGTCCTGGTGGATGCATTATGTATTCCAGTGATAGATTAGGCTCATAGTATTTGTGCTGCCCTCTTGATGCTGAATGTCACCTTCTTTAATCATTCTTTCCCAAACAAACAACTTGAGTCCGCTCTTTTCCGAAAAATTTTAGCCCAATACTGAAGAAAAACCACTCCACTAGAAGTGCAGTGTCATTTACAGAATGAATTGCAATCATGGAGCAAACAGTTGAAAACTAAAAATGCAAGAAGCGTTTTTTGAAATAAAACTTCATTCATTCATTTTCTTTGGCTAGTCCCTTTATTAATCAGGGGTCGCCACAGTGGAATGAATTGCCAACTTATTCAGCTTATGTTAAATGCAGCGGATGCCCTTCCAGCTGCAACCCAGTACTGGGAAACCCCCATACACTCACCATCACACTCATACACTATAACCAATTTTGTTTATTCAATTCACCTATTGCATGTCTTTGGACTATGGGGAAAATCAGAGTACCCGGAGAAAACCCATGCATACCTAGCCGGGATTCAAACCAGCAATCTACTGTGGGGCGGCAGTCCTAACCACTAAGCCAACGTGTTGAAATAAAATATTACTATAATTCTTAGAAACAAGCATTTAGGGTGAGAAGTTTAATTATCAATTATGCAATTACTACTCACTCTCATTTATTGGTGCCTGATTTTTCAGGAATCACCACTAAAGAATGAACCGCCAATTACTCTGGCATATATGTTTTTTTTTTTTTTTTTTGGTTTCTTGCTGCTGATGACCTTCCAGCTGCAACCCAGGGGTCCTTTCTTCGTACCTTGCTTAAATGATCTAAGATGATTTGGCAGATCCTGGATCTTTTAATCTTGACAATTGATCTCTCTCTAATTTGGTTCTTCAAACAAAGTTCGCGAATCAGATTAAAATGTCAGTACGAAGAACGGACCCCTGGACTAAGAATATATTAATTTATATTAACACATAGTAATATAAAAATGATTTTCCCCTGTTGCCAAGTCATCAAACAATAAACAGCAGTGATGATTCTTTCTTAAACAAGTCAGTTAATGGAGGATTCAGAAATTCACTCTTAATAAGCAAATAACTTGCACCATACTGAGACACTAAAAATTGAAAAAGTTGTATTTCAGCAAATTTTTCAAGCCGACGACAGCTTCACCTAAACCATTAACTTAAAAGTGTATACCAAATAACAAGAGTAAATGATTAAAGTCACGCCCTTTAAAACTGATTTGAACTCATTTTTTTTTCAGAAATCAAAGTGTCAAATAGATTGCCAAAATGCGATTTTAAAAATCTGATGTAAATTATCATAAATGCCCCCTCCTGAACATGCAAACACAAACAAACTGAGAAATGTAAATGACATCAAAACCAAATGCCAAAACCACATCTGTTAGTCAGCTTGGTAAAGCATCATTTTAGACACATTACAGCCAAACTAATGTGATGAGATCAATGTAAACATTGCTAAAGTAAGCAGTAATAATCAAAATACCATTTTATTTACCAAACAGAAATTATTTAGCTATCAAAAAAAAAAAAAAAATCCATGTTACAACCCCGGGTATACATATTATTACAATTACTGACTGCAAGTCAATAGTTCTGACACAAGACTATGTTTTACTTGTTTATGAAATGTGTTATTTTGTAAATAATAAAAAAAATAAAATGTATTCACCAAAAAAAAGTTATCAGTTAATTGCGCCACTGGCTATCACTGATAGTAAACCCATGATATAAAACTATAGTTCATTTGTTTGACCACAAACGCGACGCCAAGCAAAGATCTAGATGCCAATTAAGCACCTGTTTGCATAGGAAAACTCTTTTTGGTCTCAACCAGCATAGGAAAGTTAGCTTTCGTTTAAACCAGCCCTCAAGTACACGTTGTTCAACAAATAATTCTACAAGAGTTGTTTGTGAAAGATTACATGTTTCTAACTTCTCAATAAAAAGATTACTGACCTGAGGTGCCGCTCATCGGCGAGTTCAGTGAGTCATCAATGAGTTCACACGGGCATTCACTTCCGAACAGCGCCCCCAGTGACTGAAGACACACTGGTTTATAATATGCTAAAGGAAATATATCATAGCTACCTATAATGAAGACAAACAGTATCTATCTATCTATCTATCTATCTATCTATCTATCTATCTATCTATCTATCTATCTATCTATCTATCTATCTATCTATCTATCTATCTATCTATCTATCTATCTATCTATCTATCTATCTATCTATCTATCTATCTATCTATCTATCTATCTATCTATCTATCTATCTCATTTAATAAAAGGTTTGACAATGCAACCGCTGCATACATTTAATTTTTTAAAATATGAAAAATATGAGAAAGAAAAGTTATACTCTTAAACAAAACAAATGCATAAAATAATGCATTAATGAATAAATGAATGAAAATGAAAAAATATATATGTATCATTCATGTGACATACCCTACATTAGAGGACAAAAACAAATGGGATACAAAAGAATCTATCCATCCATCCATCCATCCATCCGTCCGTCTGTCTATCAGTCTGTCTATCTATCTATCTATCTATCTATCTATCTATCTATCTATCTATCTATCTATCTATCTATCTATCTATCTATCTATCTATCTATCTATCTATCTATCTATCTATCTATCTATCTATCTAAATTGATCAAATGTTTGACAATGCAACCGCTGCATATATTTAACTTCTTAAAATATGAAAAATATAAGAAAATAAACTTATTCTCTTAAATCAAACAAAACAAATATATAAAATAATGCATGGATGAATGAATAAATTTTTTTTTAAATATGTATTAACCATGTGACACATACATTTTAGCCGACATTTACAAGCCTAAATTTAAGGACAAAAACAAATGGGAAACAAAAGTATCCATCCATCCGTCCGTCCGTCCGTCCACCCATCCATCCATCTATCTGTCTATCAAAATTGATAAAAGGTTTGACGATGCAACAGTAGCATATATGTAACTTCTTAAAATGATAAAGAAAAGTTATTCTCTTCATACACATTTTCTAAAATCACAAAGAAAATATTGGAAATAAACAGTAAACAATCAAATGAATAAATAAATGAACGAAAATTTAAAAAATGTACCCCCCATATATAATACATAGCCTATTTTAGGACACAAACAAATAGGAAACAAAAAAGGAAAGAGAAAACAAAGCAAAAAAAGTGAGAAAAATCAACATTTCTTAGGAGTGTTTCCTTTGATTTTGATCTTTATATTCTGAGAGTTGTAGATGTCCTGTTTGGCAGCATGACAGTGTTTCTCAGAGCCAGATTAATGAGTCTGATGAAGGCATGGCATCTGGAAGCACATCAGTAAATTCAGGGCACACCGCGATGCTCTCCGGCAGAACCATCATTTCATCTTTTCCGTCTTCAGATCTTCCTCATTCTCCACCTTGCCGGAGTGTGTTTTGGTGGTGTTTAGAATGCAGTGGATCAGATCGGCCTCATTTCACTGCCCTCAGTCCTGATCCATATATTCCTAAACTTCCTCCAGATTTATATGACATCCTGAAGCCTCAACGTTAAATGAATGAGTGGCTGTCAGAGATGAGGCCATGAGTATGAAGAGCTGAGCCATGAACTGTCAGATCTGACCCCCAAGCAACATGTTTTACTAAAAATCTGTGATTGTTTCTTTCTTTAACTTGTCAGAGTGGTTCACTGCAAAGTATACAAGTTGTGAGTGATTTTGAAAGGTGGAAACGTCAGACTTGCTAATTCTCAACACCTATATATGGGAGGCTTTGCCTAAAATGAAAATAGAATAGCTACATATGCACATTATAAACATTAAAACACATTATAAACACATAAATATTATAATTATTTACGTAAACTAGTTTTTAAGACAAAAGCAAATGCGGCATGATCAACAACCTAATAGTGAACTATTTGTGTAGACACTGCTGTTTTGTTTTTGTTTTTTTTACCACTTTGTAAGTAACTACCAAAAACATTTATAACTTCCAAATTTTATGCTAACAGGTAAATCATTCCACAATTTGGTTCCCTTAACGGATTGACCAAAAGAGGTCTTACACTTTGGAACAAGACCGTCACCATTAGCAGTTGCTCATGTGACTATGAGAGGATTGATATACACTGTAAAAATGATAAGATTAATTAGCCCTGACAACATATGTTTTTTAGTCATTGTAATTTATTATACTAAGCTAATCATGTTCTAGCTTAATTTTATACGTTTTGAAAGCTGTTTTAAGTCAGTTTAACATAATAGAAGTTCATTGGATCCATGTGCTCAGGTTTCCGCCACAGTCCAAATACATGCATTACAGGTCAATTGGGTTGACTAAATTGTCCTTAGTGTGTGTGTGTGTGTGTGAATTAGTGTGTATGTGTTTCCCAGTGATGGGTTGCAGCTGGAAGGGCATCCGCTGCATAAAGCATATGCTGGATAAGTTGGCGGTTCATTCTGCTTTGGCAAGAATGTGGATTGCTGTGGATTCAGCTTTAAAAAATAAGGCAACCAGGATTTTTTTTTACAGTGTACTGATTAGATCAGAAAACAGCATTGGAACCTGATTATTTAAACATTTAAAAAACAATTAAGGATAAATAAAACTAAAAAGGTTTTGCTTATATAAAACCTCACAATGATGTTTGTTTATATATCAAATGAATAGGCTTCAATGTGATTAAAGAGGCTGGTAACCATGATGTAATGCAATATGACAAGTGTGAGAATATCATTGTATATTATTTTGCAATCTGATATATTAAAAATCTTTTAATTAAATGAAAACAGTTTAGACTTGGCCTTCTTAGACTCATTTTTAACATAACTATCAAATTTTAAACTCATGTCTAGAGTTATGCCAACATACTTGAACTCGTTCACTTCTTTAATAACTTTGTTTATTCAGCACCTCAGATCGATGTATTGTTATTTCTGTGTAATTAATTTGCATGTAATTTCCGAGTAAAATGTTTTCTACCCTATTTTTATTTTTAATTAAAATAAAAAATTTGAATAAAGTTTATATATATATATATATATATATATATATATATATATATATATATATATATATATATATATATATATATATATATATATATTAGTATTATTATCATTATTATTATTATTAAAACATCTCTGTCCTGTGGGATCTATAACACACACAAACACATTGTGAAATGCTAAATATTAAAACTTTTTTTATTTATTTCTTTGTAAATTAATATGTTTAGTGTGATTTTACAACATGTGGATGAATTCAGAAAAGTTTTATTTTTCATATTATACTTACATTTTATTATTTTATTTTATTATATTTTATTTATATATATATATATATATATATATATATATATATATATATATATATATATATATATATATATATATATAATGTTTTTATTATGTTTGCATTTATTCATTATTTTATTTTTATTTTACAACATGGATACATTCAGAAAAGTTTTATTTTTCATATTATAATTACATTTTATTATTTTATTATATACATAATGTTTTTATTATGTTTGCATTTATTCATTATTTTATCATTATGAGAGAGATAGATAGATAGATAGATAGATAGATAGATAGATAGATAGATAGATAGATAGATAGATAGATAGATAGATAGATAGATAGATAGATAGATAGATAGATAGATAGATAGATAGATAGATAGATAGATAGATAGATAGATAGATAGATAGATAGATAGATAGATAGATAGATATTAGACAACATGCCCACTAGATGGAAGCATTGTGCACATTTTTGTCTAGCATCATCTGATCAGTTTATTCTTCTTTTCATTAAATAATTACATCAATTCACCCTTATCAGTCATTTTATTTAACATTTTAGACAAAAGCAAAAGGATTAACTTAATTCAAATATAATGTAGTTTTCAAAAGCATTTCACACAGCCCATAAATGAAGCCCACAGTGAGGAAGCAAACTGAAGATGATGAGTAGGAGTAAAATCTATCCTCATTATGTCCAGACTGAGGGGTCTCAGGACACTTAACATTTCTCAGGATGAAAATATCCCTCTGTCCCCCCTTGGATTTAGATTTTGGCACAGACAGATATCAAGAGAGCCATCCGCACTCCTCTTATTCCGAGTATGTTTATAAATTTCCTTAAATGTCCATTTAGCCACTGTCACTTGTTTGCTCCCAGAATATCTAGCCTAAAGATCAATTGCAGCGGATGTCACTCTGCTCCCATAAGCATGTTGTACACAGATTAAGTATGTTATGTAAACTGCAGCTTTAACCAAAGCCGACCCTTCGCCCAGGAATGCAGCTTTCTCTTAAAGTGATGAATATGCAGCAAAATGAGCACGACTCCTGCACTCACAGTAGTTTATTTGAGCTAAAAGTGAAGATTTACTTCAGAGCACATGCTTTTAAATTGACAAGCTCTGACTGACAAACTTTCATGAGAACACTCAAAACGCAACTAGATAGAGTTTAAAATGCAGCATTTCTATAGCTCATACACACAGAAAGTTTTTTTTTTTTTTGCACTATATTTATATTACTGCAGTTAGTTGTAAAAACACTCCACATAAAAAAATATATATATATATGCTTAAAGAGTTGAGTTTGACCATTTTTAATCCATTCAGATGAAGATAGTTCTGAATCATCTTCTCTCACAAATGTCTTTGTGGTTGCAAGATTTGTGGCAGCTGTGTGATACCATTGCACCTGTTGCAGCCATGGTACTGCAGCAAAGTTCCTTGATTATTACGCCATAATGAATTTAGTTCCTATCCATATCAGACTAAAAAATACCAACATTTTGGTAATAACTCTTTGATCATTTTCGAGTGAGATGCTAATGGTCTAATCGGATTCAATGATCTATGCTAAGCTAAGCTAAAGGCTCTCCCACCAAACCCGGAGATCGGCTGAATGGATTCAAAAATGGTAAAACTCAACTGTTTAACTCTACACCAGTTGTAAAATGAGGCTACAACTGGTGTTTTCCAACTTTGGTGTTTTACAACTTTGAGATTTCCAAAGAAAGCGTTTCTCAATCCCGATCCTTGTGTCACACTAAGTTCTTATTTAACTCATATAACCTGCTTGTTCGAAGATCTCTGTGTAAGACATGTGTTTTCAGTGACATGTTCCCTATACAGTGTGCAATCTTCCATAGTCCCTTCTCCTTCATTGTGCTCTACTGGAGCATGAGAAACCTTTATTTCACTTTGAAACCTTCGTTCACAGATTTACACAACAGCACTGCCTGCAGAGTTTTACTAGAGAAGCATGAAGTATGCCATAATATCAATAAATACAATAGAAATTCACATGTCACACACTAAAAGCCATGGCACTTGTTGTCGAATTAGAACAAACGTCTGATGGAAAGAGAAACAAACAAAATGTGCAGTGCGGTAGGGCACAAGCACTGGGATAAAGAAACGCTGCTTTAACTTCGAGAACAACACATACTTAATACTCTTTATCGTACATGTACTATTATTCTATGTACAGTTGAAATCAGAATTATCAGCCCGCCTGAATTATTAACCCCTCCCTTTATTTTTAAACGTAATAGTTTTAATAACTCATTTCTAATAACTGATTTATTTGATCTTTTCCATGATGACAGTAAATAATATATTACTAGATATTTTCAAGACACTTCTATACAGCTTAGAGACTTTTAACGCTTAACTAGGTTAACTAGGCTGGTTAGGGTAATTAGGCAAGTTATTGTATAACGATGGTTTGTTCTGTAGACCATTCAGAAAAAAAATAGCTTAAAGGGGTTAATAAGTTTGTCCTTAAAATGGTGTTTAAAAGTTTTTAAAACTGCTTTTTTCTAGCCGAAATAAAACAAATAAGACTTACTTCTTCAGAAAAAATATTATCAGACATACTGCGAAAATCCTTGCTCTGTTAAACATCATTTGGAAAATATAAAAAAAAAAAAGGAACAAAAATCAAAGGGGGCTAATAAGTCTGACTTCAACTGCATATATTATTTACATTTGCATTTACATTTAGTCATTTAGCAGACACTTTTATCCAAAGCGACTTACAAATGAGGACAAGGAAGCAACTTACACAACTATAAGAGCAACAATGAATAAGTGCTATAGGCAAGTTTCAGGTCTGTAAAGTCTAAGAAGGAAAGTATTAGTACTTTTTTTTTTTTTTTTTTTGGGTACAGTTAAGGTGATATCCAGAGAGGCAATTGCAGATTAGGAAGTGAAGTGGAGACTAAATAGTTGAGTTTTTAGTCGTTTCTTGAAAATAGCAAGTGACTCTGCTGTTCTGATGCAGTTAGGGAGTTCATTCCACCAACTGGGCAGATTGAGCGTGAGCGTGAGCGAAAGTGATTTCTTCCCTCTTTGGGATGGAACCACGAGGCGACGTTCATTCACAGAACGCAAGTTTCTGGAGGGCACATAGATCTGCAGAAGTGAGAGCAGATAAGAAGGAGCAAGGCCAGAAGTCGCTTTGTAGGCAAACATCAGAGCTTTGAATTTGATGCGAGCAGCAACTGGCAGCCAGTGCAAACGGACGAGCAGCGGAGTGACATGTGCTCGTTTAGGTTCATTGAAGACCACTCGTGCTGCTGCGTTCTGGAGCAGCTGAAGAGGCTTGATAGAGTTAGCTGGAAGCCCAGCTAGTAGAGAGTTGCAGTAATCCAGTTTGGAGAGAACAAGAGCTTGAACAAGAAGTTGAGCTGCATGTTCAGATAAAAAGGGTCAGATCTTTTTGATGTTATAGAGTGCGAATCTGCACGATCGAGCAGTTCTAGAAATGTGGTCAGAGAAGTTTAGTTGGTCATCAATCGTTACTCCAAGGCTTTTCACCATTTTGGATGCAGTAATGGTTGCCCCATCCATCTGGATTGAAAAGATATGATGTAGAGTCGGGTTGGCAGAAACTACAAGCATTTCCGTTTTTGCGAGGTTAAGCTGAAGATGATGATCTTTCATCCAGTGTGAAATGTCCAACAGGCAGGCTGAGATGCGAGCTGGAACGGAGGGATCATCAGGATGAAAAGAGAGGTATAGCTGGGTATCATCAGCATAGCAGTGGTAGGAGAATCCATGTCTCTGGATGACTGGACCTAGAGATGACGTGTAGATGGAGAAGAGAAGTGGCCCAAGAACAGAGCCTTGAGGTACCCCAGTGTTTAGATGCTGTATGTTGGACTCATCTCCCCTCCAAGGGGATTCTAAAATTCCTTTAGAATGACATTATATACTCTGTCACTACAAGTGAAATATGTTTATATACTTGCACAATGCTCATTTCGACATTGATATCACAATGCAATCATTAGCAATAGTCACACTGCAGGATTTGCAATGTCAAGTTCAGCTTCAGTTTATTCATTCCTCAGGATATTTGAGTGGAATTATTGCTAACCAGGAACCATATTGAGTGATTGTGAAGTTTAACCTTAATAGAGTTAACAAGTTCTTCTTTTATTTTTATTTCTAAGGCCAATGAATCAGACTATTGTATACAAGTTATTGTGTTTAAATTATATCAATGAAAATGTATTGCACTAAACTTTAATACAATGAAGACTGCGCATGCAGTTTTATTTGATTATTCAACCTGTACCTATGAATAAAGGTAGACAAAAAAATTATGCAGATTATCTGGCCAAAATGATCCAAATCTATCTAAAATTAGAAGTTTTTTTTTTTCTTCAAGTTGAGCTATTCAAATGATTTGGTGAAATAATTATATTCACAACGCAATAAATACTGCAGAAAAACAAATTAACCCAATGTCAGATTTTTTCTATATCGTCCAGCCCTACTGCCCACACAACTTCTTAACGTTTCTGATTTTGACTAATGTAATGAAGGGCATATTTTATGAAGCTACAATAATAATTGGAACAATAATAATTGTGAAAAGAGCTATACAATTGAATTGAATTGAATGGAATTGAATTGAATTAAACTGAATCGAGTTATTGTGCATTGAGTGTCCCTCAGAGCTCTCAGCAACTTGCTTGAAGTCTCAGTGTTAAGAATATGAAAACAAAGAAACAGACAGGAACAAATTATCCTTGGTGCAATGAACTCCCAGTGCATATTGATCACTTTTTAATCTACTCAAAACATTCATTTAACAGAGTGAACTGTTATCAACTGCTATCAACATCAAATCGATCAAAATCTTCTAAAATTGGACTTGTATGAAAAGCAAACACCTTTCCGAGATGCTTTGATTTGACCAAGTATACTTGAAAAGACAATCGGTTACTGGCATTACTGCCTCCCCACCAAGATGAATGAGGTTTTCGAAGAAAGGATTCCTACTTCAGATACAAAAGATATAGAGACCATATGTTTCACATTGAACTATATGTAACCATGTGTTTTATGCAGCTCTTAAAGTGAAAGGACTCATATTGTGTAAGGCCTCGGGGAGAAGGACGCTTTTCTTTGACCTCTCTGCTGGCCTTTAAGGTTTTGCTTTTCATTCTTTTAGACACTGTGATGTTGTGCATATACAATAACAGGGTACATGAAATGTAAGTTGTGATTGTTTTTTTTTCTTTTCTTCTTCCTATTCTGCTATGTATCTGAGTGAATAAATGGCTTCTTGAAAATAAAATGTATTTTAAGTTTGCCCTTTGGGAGGCGACTGGATGGTTGGATTATTTTTGTTTGCTTATTGGTTGCAGGGTCACCTGCTAATTAGAAACATTAATATTAAGACATTAACCAGGGAGAGGTGCCATATTTTAAGAGATATTTAAGTCAAAAATTAAATATGCTGTTTAATTTACTTAACCCTTAAGATCAGGGGGGCCCAAACTTTTTCGTATGAAGGGCCAAAAACCAAATTTCATTGAGAGTCATGGGCCAAAGGTAAATATACCAAACTATATTACATTAAAGTTGCCATGGGTCATTTCAGTCATTGATTTATTGAATAATATTTCAAAATAAATAGAAAACATTACTTTAAATCATATAAACTAATGCAGTATAACTTTTTAAATGATAACTTATTGAAATAAAAACATAAACAATCACATTAATAACACAGTGGAGTTCAGTGAGGATAAACTGGTCAACCAAAATCTGCCTTTGCCTTGATTTGCTCACCAAACTTTCTGCATTGTCGGGTGACTGTATTTATATTTAAACAAAATCTGATTAATTTACACCATTTAATTGAAACACTTAATTCAGTTAGCTTTTAGCTATCAAGCAAACAAAGGGTTACATCAAATTTGAATTGACAGTCTTGAAAGGATTCCAATCATTCTACCTCGCTTCTCAGATGGGATGGTGGGCCAAATCAAAGGTTACCCTGAGCCAACTTCGGGCCCTAGTTTGTGCATCTCTGCTTAAGATGCAGCTGATTTTTCTTTCTCAGTAGAAGAAAAAAAATATATATATATTTTTTTTTTTTCTTCAAAAGTCTCCAGTTTCCATTCTTATTGTAATCGGGGATGTGGAACTGGCAACAGGGGTGCGGATCCAAATGCAGGTTTATTAGAATGGTCATGCCCACAATGGTCAACACAGGTGCAAACAGATGTATACAGGCAACCCAGATCGTAGTCAAAAGGCAGGCAGATGGTCAGAGGCAGGCAGCAGAGAGGAATAAACAAATAAAGCAAGGATCAAAAACACGGCAAAGCAAGACAAAGGAAAATGTGTTGTAGTGTTACTAAATAGATAACAAGACTCAGCCATGAATCAGTCCTTGAGCAGCTTCAGCTGTGAGAGTGTAATCAGTCAAGATCTGGAACTTGTTGATGAGTATATGATAACAAAATTTTCATTTTTGAGTAAAAAAAAACCTTTAAAGAGCCCATATTATACATGAAATAGGGTCATATCTTGGTAGTAAGGGTCTTTAACAACAGTTTAATATGCATGCAAGGTCAAAAAACGCTTTCATGGTCTTATAATCTGCATTTATTTTTACCTAATTATCCCAGCGACTCCCGTATGAATCGTCCAGTGACTCATTTGTTCCCAAACCCCTCCTTAGCGCGAAGCTAATCTGCGCTGATTTGACCAATGACAGTCTGTTGCGATTGGTCGACTGCCTTCAGTGAGAGAGAGAAATGCCCAACAGCTAATCAGCAATATAAAAGTAATCACAGTTCATACACGCTCGATAGTGTAAGGCGTGGATTTTAGCTGCCAGTGGGTCAATGTAAATACAGACTATGGACTTGAAAATACAGATGACTAACTATTTTGAGCAAAAACTCCAAAAACAGTTGAGGAGATCTCCTAGCTTCTCACTCTGCTCTTTTCACAGACACACACACACACATATTGCACACACACACACACACACACACACACACACACACACACACACACAAACAAACACACACCTCCGGACGACAGCGCGTGCACACGCGCACACACACACGCACACACAGACACACACACTACTCCTCCTCCACGGAGCTCCGTAAACAAAGCAGCACGCGCCGCGTTTTAAACGTGGCTTTGCACCTGATATGAGAATAAAGCGAGTTAACCTGATACAGTACACGCGGTTACAAGTAACAAATCACAACTAAATACATTTGCAAGCTAGAGTCAACGAGGCAACTTTAATCGCACGTACTTACACTTGAGAAATGGAGGAAGAAACCCATCCTGACATGTCCATCAGTAAGTTACTCTTTACTGATCCTTCCTTTAACAAACGCTGATGAAGTATTCTTTGTAGCATGTTGTTTGCAGAAGTTTCCAGTAGTTTCCAACTGCTTGGCTATAATGCTGAGGTTTCATCTTTGGGTAGAGGCTCGATAATATCCATCTGCAGTGTGACTTCAATCGACCGGCATGTTTGTGTGTGTGTGTGTGTGTCTGGGTTTCTGCGTCAGAGGGCGGGGCCGCAGGTTTGAAATCTCCCGGGTTTGCACGTGCACGTGAATAACTTGGTTTCATTCGTACGTCATGGCGAAACACCTAATGACTTGGTATCAAGGCGACTCGTTTGAAGCACTAAGAGTCGACTCTTTTATAGATGAATCAACAGTTTTAAACACTGTACACTAACAGATTTAAGCCTTAGCTGGATACTTCACTTCACTTAGAGCTGTGTTACACACTACATGGAGGGGAATTTTCAAAAACCCATAATATGGGCTCTTTAAGACGTCAAAAAAAGCTGCCGTACATAGAAATGTGTCGACCATATCTTCTAATCTGACTAGAACACATCTTATTAGCAATGTTAACAGGACTTATAACAAATAAGTGCAATGCAATTCAACAAGTGGAAGTCAGGAATGGTGGGATTAATGTGTAGGCACTGTAAATACAGAGTATAGACCAATCGGGATTGTTTTGCATGTTTGGACAGGAATTTAAAAATGTCACCAAAGAATGCTATCAAGTTACTAACTAGTTAGCAAGTTTTACATTAAGTTTCAAAGCTGTATGCAAAACGAAGATATACATGTTTTTATTTTTTACAGTTTTGTATTTTATATTATTTTTATATGTAAAATATTAACAACAAAACTAGTCTATATCAAGAGATCTAAAGGATGCCGTAAACTTCTTATGTCTGATTGGTACAATCCTCTACAAAGCAGCATGTAATGCCTCCATTAGGATTATGTCAAGATATAATCACTGTGTTATGTTGCTTTTGGGCTCAGTTAAATTGAGAGCTCCATCTGTAATAAACACATGTGATCTTCTAAGATTTACTAGTGTTTGTTGAAACAACAAACCCAGATGCAACCCAAAAAGCAGCATGCTTGTATTCTGATAGTTGAGAACTTCCAATGCAATCTCACGCCAGTGGGCTATACTGTATGCACAGCTAGTGTTTTTCAGCTAATTATAAACTTCCGGTGAAAGCTTAATGTTACTATTTTCAATTTTATAAGGTTCTTTTTACAGCATCGGTGCTGTAATGTAATTAAAACAAAATCAGTTAGACTTAAGCATTCGTTTAGCTGTTCAAGCAAAAGACATGCAAGCACTTATGCCATCAGGATCAGCAGGCTAATGCAGAAACTCTGAACTACTGAAAATACTGGAGAAAATAGAATTTAATGCAGGGCTTCTTGTCCGGTCTAAGACCTACTTTATATCGCATATCTATCAGGCAGTGAAAATCACTGATGTTTTTAAAAAATCAGACCTTAAACGTGGCATTTTATAATGGAAAGACACAAGTTCACAAAAAGCCCATTAGGCTGGCTGGCTGAAATAAAAGTCCATGTGAATATACCCCATTTAAAACTTCTTGATTAAGTGGCTAACTCATATTCTTCTGTACTATTTCATTCAAACATTTTAGTACAACTTGCTGATCTACATTGATGGTTGGGTTTAGAAGTGAGCTTTGGTGTCATACCTCCTTTTAAAAATCTTAAATTTTCATACTATTTAAATCATATGAATTTGTACGAATTAACCACCAAATTGACAGATGATAGATGCATTGGTATGGATGAATGGATGGATGGATGCAGTGGGATGAACAAATGCATTGGGATGGATAGACATACGGACGGAGGGATGGATGGATTAGGATGCACTGGGATGGATGGATTGGGATGCATTGGGAAATATTGGGATGGATGAATGGATGGATGGATGGATGGATGGATGTATTGGGATGGACTGATGCAGTGGAATAAAAGGATGGACGGATCCATTGGGATGGACGAATGGACAGATGCATGGGATAAACTGATGCATTGGGATGGATGGATGGATGGATGGATGGATGGATGGATGGATGGATGGATGGACAGTTGCATTGGGTAAGATGGAAGGACGGATGTATTGGGATGAATGGATGGACAGATGCATTGGGATGGCTGAATGGACAGATGAAAGGATGCATTGGGATGGATGGATGGATGGATGGATGGATGAATGGATGGATATGAACAGATGCATTGGGATGAACTGATGCATTAGAATGTATGGACAGACAAATGCATTGGGATGGACGGATGGACGGATGCATTGGGTTGGATGGATGGATGGATGGATTAGGATGCACTGGGGTGAATTAGGATGCACTGAAATGGATGGATTTGGATGCATTGAGATGGATCGATGGATTGGGATGCATTTGGATGGATCAATGGATTGGGATGAATGGATAGATTGGGATGCATTGGGATGCACGTATGCATTGTGATGGATGGATGGGGATGGACAGATGCATGGGGATGGATAGATGGATGAATAGATGGATGGATGGATGGATAAACTTAAAGTTACACTTTAAAACTATCAACCAAACAACTGTACACATAATCCATTAGTTTGCACCACATTTTTTTCATGATCAAACACTTAAACCACCATCCAAAATTCACTAAAGTTCTCTGACACCCATCTCAGACAGGCTATTTCTCCCAGAAAGCCCTCTTTCTGTCCCGTCACAGCCGTCAAGCTCAGACTGACTGTAATTCAGACAAGCAGAGCCGACACTAAGAGCACGAGGGCATGTTCAGCCCAGGCTTCCTCCTTGAAGTGTAAATGAGATTTGTGTCTCCTGGGATCCACATGATGTCTGTAACAAAACTGTGTCGGTGTCTGTTTGACCTGTGATGGAGGATAAAGCCACATCGAGAGGTCTGGGGTTTGAAAAAGGTGAGATACCAACCACATAAACACTGTAGCCAGAGACAAATCCATCACAACAGGGAACTAAAGAGCATTTTACCCATAAGACACACTACACGACTGGCTGTATTTAAGGCATTTCAACATGAATTTACAACAGGAAAAAAAGAAATGCCGCAGATGAGTTTTTATTACGCGCCCCCAGCCATTTTATTTCCGCACAAAGGAAATGTTAAAATGACATGCTTTATATTAGATAGAGTTATGTAAAGTCTTTGCGCCAGATTTGCATAATGTACCTGGCACAGGGAGTTCATTTCTGAAAGTGAAGGTTAATTTATGTTTACTGCACTTTAGCTTCCGAAGGCTTTGTCAAGATAAATCATATAGATTTTAATAAATGTCAGCATGTGGAAATGTTACGGGAGCCCGGAGAGCTATAACTCAGCTGACAGTTTGCCTATTCCTGGAGCTCCAAAGTGTATCTGGTAGTGTGAAGCATAACTAAATATGATCAAAACAAGATTTTGACATTAATCTGACAGCGTTTTAATGTGGATATTTCAAACTAAGTGGGAAAAGGTTTACATTTAAGCTATAGAGTGCTCATCATAGCATTATGTAGTTAGCAGATGCTAAGGATTGAAAGGAGGAGAGGAATTTGCTAAAGTAAACAGTGATGTTAAACTGATGAACTGGAGTAACAGTAAACCCATATTTCAATAAGCAGGTGCTTCTTCAACAGGCACTTAAAAAAATGATTATTCCAACGCAATCTCATGGCAACTTTTATTTAGTGGTTAATTCATATGAATTTGTACAATCTAATTGTACAATTTAGTATGATTTGCTCATCACCCAAGGACGGTTGGGGTTAGGGGTGGGGTTGGATGCCACGCCTCCTTTTTAAAATCGTACATTTTCGTACAACTGAACTCGTACGAATTTGTACCAATTAGCCACTGAACTTACAAAATACCTACGTTTTCTCGTGAGATCAGGCTAATTATTCCGCTCCTACTGATCTTTCTTGGAGGCTCTACTTACTGGGCATTATTAGTTTGGAATACACCACAGCCAAAATAAATGGTGGCAGTAAGAATAATTTACAATTTTGGTTAAGTATTAGAGAAACTTTATCAGATATGTTTCAATCCTTATTTTGTACTTATTAATGCAGTACTACCATTTTATTCTTATTTTACCAATCATTTGGGTGGATCTTGGGCTTTGTTATATTCATTCATTTTTCTTCGCCATAGTCCCTTCATTCATCAGTGGTCACCAAAGTGAAACGAATCACCAACTTTTCCAGCATATGTTTTACACAGCTGCAACCCAGTGCTGGGAAACACCCATACACTCTCACATTCCCACACTCTCACTCTCACATTCCCACACATACACTGCTAAAATCTAAAATGTTTAATAAAAAAAATAAATAAATAAATAAATATATATTATATATATATATATATATATATATATATATATATATATATATATTTCTTAAAAAGCATTTTAAATATCTGAAATAAATCCAAAAGTCTTTTTTCTATTGTAAAACTCATTCTTGAGGTGCAGATGATCACAGAGAGCTGAACGGATCTTTTAATCCCAGTTGCTTTGCGCACGTCCTGTCTTGTTGATATGATTATACGCATTACTACAGAGACATTTTAATACACAGCTGTCAATCAATTCGGTGAGTGGGGAAAACCGCACTCCTATATCACATTGCAGTGGCCCTGAAAATGGGATGAATTTGGATCCTATTTAGATGTCCGGAAATAATTTAAAAGAGACTTATTGTGTTTATATCACCCCAATATGACCGTGGACACACAATACCTAAACAGTTCTGTCCAAACAGCTTACAAAAGATGATATTCTTGATAGGCGCCCTTTAAAAAAGCCACAAAGTGTGCACAGTGTTTCTTAATATTCCCTTTCACATCACATTTCATAAATGATATTTCAAGAGTTAAAGTCTTGCACTCTGACAAGGGTAAAACAATAAAAATCATACAAAAATACCCTTTGACAAGTAGCCAAAATAAATGAAAAAGGCATAGTGAAAACTCTCCATGACAGTTTTAAGGCTGAAATATGTTCGTTTGAATAAAAATCCACCCCAGGGACATAAAAGTGCCTGACGTTGATAAAATACTTAGATGCTAATTAACCAGAACGGACAGGGCATCTCCACCAAGCCCTGCAGTAAATCATTCATCAAGTCCAGGAAGGTCAGGACAATTATTTTAAACATCACATGTACAGTAAACCGAGCATCATGGGAAAACTCAAATCCCCATGCTGATAAGGCATTTAAGCCTATATCTCAGTCCAGAGGTAGTGGCATGTCCTCTTTCTCAGCTCCGGTACTTTCCCCAGAAGGTGATGGTTCTTAGTTCCCACACTCTACAAGGTTTTTCAGATCTAAAAGTCCCCCAGCGTCAGTGCAAAACTCACTTCTCATCGGTTCCTCAGGCTGGCTTGCTTACATATTTCAAAACCAGATCACATAGACAACTGAAGTCAAATATAGCTGACTTGCTGTAAACACGCAATCATGCAGTTTACTTTAACCGTTGATGGAAAAGGCGAACATTTGATTTGTTCTCGGCAATAACACAGAAAGATCTCTTACAGCACATACTTTATGCACGCAAGTTTCAACAACTGGAAAAAAAAAAAACACTTTCATGAAGCTTTTTTTTTTTGTCTCCTATTAGGAGTTTTACAACCTTTAAAGATTTTACAACTGACCTAGAGTCGAACAGTTGAATTTTACCATTTATTTTTATTCATTTAGGCAATGTCCAGTTCTGACAGTAGTACTTTTAGCTTAGCTTAGCATAAATCATTAAATCAGATTAGACCATTAGCATCTCACTCAAAAACTAAGTTGCTATTTTTTAGGCCGATATGGTTAAGAACTATACTCTCATTCCGGCGTAATAATCAGGGCTGAAAATTGGCAAACTTCCGTCAATATAATTAATGGGATGGCAAACCTTTTTGCACAGGTAGCATACATTGCAACCATGGAGACATTTGTGAAAGAGAATTTCTATTTTGGGCGTCTTGTGGCGCAGTGGGTAGCATGATCCCCTCATAGCAAGAAGGTCGCTGGTTCGAGCCTTGGCTGGTTGAGTTGGCATTTTTGTGTGGAGTTTGCATGTTCTCCCTGTGTTCGCATGGGTATCCTCCGAGTGCTTCGGTTTCCCCCGGTCCAAAGACATGCGGTATAGGTGAATTGGGTAAGCTAAATTGTCCATATCGCATGTGTGTAAATGAGTGTGTATGGGTGTTTCCCAGTAATGGGTTGCAGCTACGTAAAACATATGCTGGATAAGTTGGCAGTTCATTCTGCTGTGGTGACCCCTGAATAATAAAAGGACTAAGTCAAAAAAGAATGAATTTCTATTTTTATTATTTTTATTATTATTATTATTATTATTATTATTATTATTATTATTATTATTAAAATAGGGTCAATTTACAACTCACCTAAAGTTGAACAGTTGAATTTTTTTTTTTATCCATTCAGCTGAATTCCAGGTCTGGGGGGAGCACTTTTAGCTTAGCTTAGAGTATTTACATCCATCCATACACGCTCATTCACACACATACACTACAGACAATTTAGCCTACCCAATTCACCTATACCGCGTGACTTTGGACTTGTGGGGGAAACCAGAAGTAACTTTTTTACATATAATTAAAATATAAATATTATATAAAATAATATTAAATAATGTGCAAAAAAAATTTTAATAAGTCTTACAAAACAAGACTTAGTCTCTATTTCAGAAGATGCCACAGCGGAATGAACCATCAACTATTCTAGCATATGTTTTAACCAGCAGATGCCCTTCCAGCCACAGCCCAGTACTGGGAAACACCTTTACAAACTTGCATACACTACGACCATTTTTTAGTAATCCAATTCACCTATAGCACATGTCTTTTAGGGAAACCGGAGCCCCTGGAAGAAACCCACACACAAATATGGGGAGAACATGCAAACTCCACACACAAATGCCAACTGGCCCAGCCAGGACTCCAACCTTTTGTTGTGAGGCGAGCTTGTGTAAGCTTATATGTAACATACAATCTTCAATATAGCTGACTTGAATGACACTTAATATATAAACGAAAATAAACTTGATTATGGAAAAAAGTTACATTTAAAAAAAAAAAAAAGTGTTTGTTTGGTATTAAAAAATAAATAAATACACACAGTGTTCAGCACAATTGAGTACAGCCTATTTTGAAAACGTAAATTTGAATCCATTTCTCAGTGAATAATGTATTTTGGCACATTTAAACAAATGTTTTTATTTATTAGATTATTATTTATTAAATTATTATATTCATTAGATATATTTAAAATTAATAAAATAATATTTTAGTCACCTAACAAATTTCGAAATAGAAAGATAATACAATTAAACTCAAGCAATATAACATTTTATAATTTTTTTTTCTGGATTTTTGCTCTTTTTTTTTATTTGTTTAAGTATTTTTCCCTAACATATAAATTTGAGCTACTAATTTGACTGTTTTTGTAAACTATTTTGTTAATATAAGCTCTAGATTTGGTTTCAGTACTGACTGATCTAATGTATATGCACAAATAAAAATATTGTAAAACTTCCTATTAAAAATATGAATTTAAATGAGAGATTTGTGTGGGGTGTACTTATATATGCCGAGCACTGTATAATAAAGGCCAAGCAGTGAAGGGCTAAACTCTAAAACATTAAGATTGCAAAACACACACACACACTGTATACACACATAGAACTAGTTTAAGAATGTTTGCCAGTAAGATGAGCCAAAAGACTCTAAGAGGTTGAAAACTGATCTTAACCCAATCAGTTTCTGATCAAATTGTCCCGTTCTGTATGTTACACTTTATTCTTTTATTATTTAATTATGATGTTCAAATTGGATCATGAGTAACAAAAAAGCTTTTCTCTGCAAAAACTGTTGACAACGAACCTTTTTTCCCTTGAAAGTTACTCGGATATTTACAACACAATGATCAAAATAAGAACACTTGAAAATTATATATACAGTCTATGAAGATCGGTGGCTCAGTGGTTAGCACTGTGACCTCACAGTACGAAGGTTGCAGGTTCGAGTCCCGGATGGGTCAGTTGGCATTTCTGTGTGAAGTTTGCATGTTCTCTCTGTGTTTGCGTGGGTTTTCTCTGGGTGCTCCAGTTTTCCCTACAAGTTCAAAGATATGCGCTATAGGTGAACTCAAACTAAATTGGCCGCAGTGTATGTGTGGAAAGTGAGAGTGTATGGATATTTCCCAGAACTGGGTTGCAGCTAGAAAGGCATCCGCTGTGGAAAACATATGCCAGAATAGTTGACGGTTCATTCCGCTGTGGCGACCACTGATTAATAAATGGACTAAGCTGAAGGAAAATGAATGAGTATATGAAGATATTAAAAATACATTTTACTGGGCAGCACAGTGGCGCAGTGGCTAGCACAATCGCCTCACAGCAAAAAGGTCACTGGTTCGAGTCTCAGCTGGGATTTCTTTGTGGACTTTGCACGTTCTCCCCGTGCTTGTGTGGGTTTTCTATGGATGCTCTGGTTTACTCCACAGTCCAAAGACATGTGCTAAAGGTTAATTGGGTAAGCTAAATTGTCGGTAGTGGATGTGTGTGAATGAGTGTGTATGGATGTTTCTCAGTAATGGGTTGCAGCTGGAAGGGCATCTGCTGCGTAAAACATATGCTGAATAAGTTGGCGGTTCATTTCTCTGTGGCGACCCCTGATTAATAAATGGACTAAGCTTAAAATGAATGAATGAATGAATTGGCATTTAGTCAAAACTCTCAGTAAGCACGAGAAAGCATGTGTGTGTGTGTTTGTATGTCCCATAAAAAGTAACAGTGCTCAAATAATCACAGAGTTTTCATTTCTGGCTAAAGTTTCTCTTGAAAAGTGCACGGAGCGTTCTGGTTTGATAACTGTCTTCTGCAGGGAAGTTTTTGTACTGTCAGTAGTGCTGTCGTTCTCCCCGGGGCTTTTAACTCAGTCAGCCCATTTCCATTTAAAGCCACTCAATACCACCTGAACTCTATATAAGACTATGTTATGTGAGCAATGTTTAGAAAAAAGATTATTTTCAGAGTTATCTCAAAGCATGGTAAACGGATTTTAAGTGGATGGATTTGTGTTCTTATTTCAGGGCACCAGCAGACCACGGGTTTGATTAATAACCAGGGAGGTCAGGGGGTTGCGGTGTTCCCTTGCCAAACAAAACGCCTTCCAGGTGCGTGGACGACCCGAAATATCTCTATCTGAATATGTTCTGGAAAACGGACATGGGAGGTTCTGATCCTTCATGCCAAGTCTGCTCCTGAAAGTTTCTGAATTCACACTTCAACACCGCAGAAATATTCTCTAATCAGGACTGTACACCGATAATAAAGGCCCTCTGACGTGAAGAACAACGGGAGCTGAATTAATATGTACGGAAGTTTTCTGGGAAAAGATTAACCCTCAGCATGGGCTACAGTACATTACACTGTCAAAGAAGATCCTGCACCTCTGATTATGATTAATCTGTATTAGAGAAAGTGCTTGATGTTGAATTAATCTCACACCCAAGGGCTAAAGGTTCTTTACTGGCATTGAGGGTTCTATGAAGAACCTTTATCACCCATTAAAACTTTTAAACTCCACAAAAGTTGTTTTATAGTGGAAAAAAATGGTACTATTTTTATGGAAAACAGCTTTTTTTCCATGAATCACTGCAAATAAATAGTTTTGGAGCAGTGTATGTTGGAAAAGACTATATTAGACATATTTTGTGTTTCACAAATGTTTTCCATTTATTACATTTGTGAATTGCATTATGAGATGTTGATCTCTCCACTGTCCACTTTCATCGCTGAAAATTCAACCCCACTGTTTAATAGAATGACTTTTATTGACATTTTAGTAATTGGAAATAACAATGTATAACAATAAAACATGAAGTTTATTTATAAACTAATTTCGAGAGGATCACGTGCTTATGATTGCTTGAAGCTGGTCTTGCATTATTCAATTTATGATTCACCATTCAGACGATTCCTAAGCCACTATAAATACTCTAAGTTCCATATCACAGCCACGTGGGTGGCACGGTGGCCCAGTGGTTAGCACTGTTGCCCCACAGCAAGAACGTCACTGGTTCTAGTCCTTACCAAGCCAGCCAACATTTCTATGCGGAGTTTACACGTTCTCCCCATGCTCACGTCGGTGTTCCCAGGTTTCCTCTTACCATCCAAAAACATGCAACTTCAGTTAATTGACTAATCCAAATCAGCACCATAGACACTCCTAGTAAGTAGTTATATCGTAAGAGCAATCACAATCTGTTCATTAGCTATTACAGCAGGGGAGTTTTCGAGATCTACCTGAGCCCAAACTCTCCTCTCACCGTGCAAACGGGAGGGAGCTCCGGGCTCGAGGATCTTCTGAGCTCAGGGCTCTCTCCCGGGACAGCATGCCAAACATGCTTTATAATCAAACATCAGCTAAGTGTGAACTCTTAATAAAGAGAAATAAGTAGGGATGTCCAGAACCATTAACGTAATCGGGCCCAATCATGCGGTTTCAGACAACACATCAGAGAGAAAAATCATGTTACATGACATTAGTGAAGAAACAAAACTTAAAACACACTTTACAAATATATTGACCAACAAAAAATCTGACTATGTTTTACAAAAAAATGCCATTTCATTCTTCTTCACATTTTATTGAACATTGTTTTTATTATTTATTGATTTTTACTTTAGTAATTTCTGTTCTTTTATTCTGTAGAAGTCAAAACCTGTGAACCATGTCTTCTCCCCCTCTTGCATATTGTGCAATAACTTCCATAGATACAACAAATTAAGTCAATAATGATATATTTCTCCTTTTTTTTTTTTTTTTTTTTACGTGGTGTCACAATGGTTCATGGGATAGTCTTTCACAGTCTTGCATCACATATTTTTTTTGTTAAATGATCATATACTTCAAATCAAAGTATGTAATGTTGTGATTGTCCTTGTAGCTGGTGTGCTGGCTTATATATAATGCTTTAACATGGATTCTTGCAAATAAAAAGAAACCCTCTGGCAAAATATTAATGTGAAACATACATCTGGAACCGGAGTTTCCTGATACACTATTGCATTATTTCACTAATGCACTATTTCACAATGTAGCTAATAACAATTGACATTTTTTACTGTTATTGACATTTTAGTAGTTTAAAATAATATAAAATTATATATAGATAAATAAATCTGTAAAACAGCAGGAATATTGACAATATATTACAAGGTTTGTGTACTGTGATATATAACAGCAACCCACAAAATAGATCACTTTAGACTGTTAAATGTTAATAAATGTCACTTTTTTCAAACTTTTCAAGATAAAACAAGGTCCCATAATGCGACTCAAAAGCATAAATAAAAAAAGGGGGGGGGGATAAATAAATCACAAAATATGAAAAACTGGTAGTTTACAGTACATGAACACATGCAAAAAAACTACAGTCTCCTAAAGTATATATACACAATTATCAGACAGCCTAATGGAGCTTGGCACTATCACCAACGTCGAGAAATGCTTGAACTCAAATCAGAAACTTACAGAAGCATATAAATTGTCATAAGCTCTGAAAAATCTCACTTTCAGTAAGATTGTATACGACCGGGATGTGAAAAAGCTCTGTAGTTCCTGACGCACCTCGAGATGAAAACCTCATGTGTCCAAGTGAGCTCATCTTCAGACTCCACAGGAGATATGCTAATGACGTCTGACTGAGACTATCTTGTGTGGCAAAAGTGGCATGTTTTTGTGGTCAGGTCTGGGTACAAGTGCAAAGCCAGAACACAATCACATGAGTTAACTACATGCTTAACAAAGTGTTCCCGAATGCTCCAACAAACACTTGAAATACATTTATGCAACGTGATTTGTCAGTTTTGTTTTGTTTTTTTAATTAAAATTTGTAACAATTTGAAAAAAAAAATTTTCCACATTGTCATTAATGGTTATTTGTGTGTAGAATGTTGAGGAAATAAATGAATTTAATCCATATAGAATAAGACTGTAACATAACAAATGTGGAAAAAAGTGCAGCGCTATGAATACTTTCCTGATGCACTGTAGCATTTGAATCTTGCTCCTGTTTTCTCATTGACCCTTAAAGTTGCCAAATATACACTAAAATTTCAGTCGAGAAAAAGGATTGTTTTATAAAATAGTAATTTCTTATGATGATTAAGGCATATTTCGACACTTGCAGTCTCCACGGTGCATTTGGATTTGCTTTTTAACCCCTCTTTAAAAAAATCAACAATGACAGAGTTTGGACAGAAGCAGGAATGGGCGGTATTAACGCCTAACCCTCAAGACAGACTCTCATTTCTACATTACACCAGCGCATAAAGGAGAACGCATGGCTCACTAGTCCCTTCATGCAACACTCAAGTCGATTATCAGTAGCCTGGCCCATACAACGTGTCAGAAATGGAGGATATGTTTCGCCAAAATGAACCCACAAAATGAATATGCAGTCACGCGCTCTTGGGGAAGCGCTATCTTGGACGCGTTTGAGGGTTCGGCTGTGTTTCCAAACTTCTCCTTAAAGTTAAATGGCACAGGACTCGAGCCTCTGCTCCTGTCGCGCGCCGTCCCGCTCGGCTTAGTTTTGGGCTTCTTCATCACCTTCGCCATTGCTGGAAACATCCTTGTCATCCTGTCCGTAGTTTGCAACAGGCACCTGCGATCTCCAACTAACTACTTCATCGTTAACCTCGCAATCGCCGACCTGCTTCTGGGCACCACCGTGTTACCGGTTTCAGCCACTTTGGAAGTAGTGGGCCACTGGGTGTTCGGTAGAATCTTTTGTGATGTTTGGGCAGCTGTCGATGTGTTGTGTTGCACCGCGTCCATCATGAGCTTGTGCGTAATCTCCATTGATCGTTATATTGGAGTGAGCCACCCTTTGCAGTATCCTAACATCGTGACGGGACGCAGAGCTTTGCTGGCCATGTTGGGAGTCTGGGTCCTGTCTCTGGTCATCTCTATAGGACCGCTTTTGGGTTGGAAGGAGCCTCCGTCACCGGACGACACGGTGTGCGCAATTAACGAGGAGCCCTTTTACGCGCTCTTCTCGTCCCTCGGCTCCTTCTATATCCCGCTAATAGTTATTCTAGTTATGTACTGTCGTGTTTATGTCGTGGCCAAAAGGACCACTAAGAATTTGGAAGCAGGAGTGAAAACGGAGTCCATGAATTCCGGTGAAATAACTCTGCGGATCCACAGGGGATCGCAGGTGCACGAGGACGCGGGAAAAAGTCGCGCGCACCAGGCGAGAAATTCTCTGACGGTCAAACTTCTGAAGTTTTCCAGGGAAAAGAAAGCAGCAAAGACATTAGGGGTCGTGGTTGGCATGTTTACGCTGTGCTGGCTGCCATTCTTCCTTACTTTGCCAATTGGTAGGTGTTTTGTTTTCTATATACAGTTGCGTAATTCCTTTCACTTTTTTTTATTCATCTTGTCACAGCGTGTGGAGTGAGTCGTCACAAAAAAAAAAAGTTGGCCACACTTTATTTTGATGATCCGTTAGTTTAATTAAAGTTACATTGCATCTACATGCCTAATATTTCTCTTTAAATTATAAGTAGAGTATTAGGGTGGGTTTAGGGTTGGGGTTAGGGTTAGTGCAAGTTAACATGTACTTGCAAAGTTTCTTACAGTCAGTTAAATGTCTGTTGAAAGCAGACAGTCTACTAATACTCAAATGGACCATCAAAATAAAGTGTTACCAAAAATATAGTTAAATAGCACATAAGTGTTGTTTGTTTGTTTGTTTGTTTGTTTGTTTGTTTGTTTGTTTGTTTGTTTGTTTGTTTGAAAAACTAAACATACAGTGCTCAGCATAATTGAGTACACCCCATTTTGAAAATGAATATTTTTCTGCATTTCTCAGGGAAGGTGATGTATTTTGGTGCATTTAATCAAAGCATATTTATTAAACAGATATATTTATTAAAATAATGTTTTAGTCACTAAACATATTTAGAAATTGAAAGAAACTACAATTAAATTCAAGCAAAATATTGCAAAAAATTACAACCTACAAAATTTTGCTTCTCTTGATTTTTCCTCTTTTTAAAACTTTGTATTTAATATTTTTCTATAACATATACATTTGGGTGAACTTTTTTGACCGTTATCATAAGTTATTTGTTAGATTAGCACATTTTTAATCATAATAGTTTTAATAACCCATTTTTAACAACTGATTTATTTTATCTTTGCCATGATGACAGTAAATAATATTTGGCTAGATATTTTCAAGACACTTCTATACAGCTTAAAGTGACATTTAAAGGCCTGACTAGGTTAATTAGGTTAACTAGGCAGGTTAAGGTAATTAGGCAAGTTATCCATGTAGACTATAGAAAAAAATAGCTTGAAGGGGCTAATAATTTTGTCCTTAAAATTGTGTTTAAAAAACAAAAAACTGGTTTTATGCCAGCTGAAATAAAACAAATAAGACTTTCTCCAGAAGAGAAAATATTATCAGACATACTGTGAAAATGTTCTTGCTCTGTTAAATATAATTTGGAAAATATATAAAAAAAATTTCAAAAGAGGGCTAATAAATTTGACTTCAACTGTGTTATTTTAGCTAAAATATTTATATAAAAATGTGTTCAAAGTTAATATGATAATATAAAGGATTCTTTTGTAAATATTTTATAAGTGTTTACTTGTACTTCTATAATTGTTTTATCGTTGTAGTTTTTAACTTTTGCTTTTAGCTGTGTTTTCAAGTTGGATTAAATGTCCATTAGCTTAGTGATAAAAAATATTTACAGATATATTATTATTGTTATTATTATTATTATTATTATTATTATTATTATTATTATTATTATTATTATTATTATTATTAATAATAATATTAATAATAATAATATAATAATAATAATAATAATAATAATAATAATAGTAGTAGTAGTAGTAGCAGCAGCATATACGTTTTTTTATTTTTTTTATTTTTATAATTGTTATGAAAATATGACATTCTTAAAATTCTATACATTGTTAATGACACCCTGCCCTTCATCCTGTTTGCTCTTATAGACATCCTATATACTGTCTCATACTTTATACTAATTTTACTAGTCAATATTTGATCCCATGTCATTTTGGATCTATGAAACTTTAGCAAACAACAATTAAGATGAAACAATCCTCAGCATAAATAATCAAATCATTATTAATGTAATGTTAAGTAAATATTGAACAATCCCTCTACTGAACATTATTGATGTCTTAAAACGTTTGACAAGGTAAATATATATTTTTTTCTTATTTATAAGTGCCAATAAGTTGTGTAACACTATAAACAGGAACAAAATAAAATATTGAGCAATTACAACTTTCCAAGCCCAGCATATAATAATAATAATAATAATAATAATAATAATAATAATAATAATAATAATAATAATAATAATAAAAGGTAACAATAATAATAATAATAATAATAATAATAATAATAATGATAATGAAGGTGGTAATTATAATAATAATAATAATAATAATAATAATATATTATTATTATAACCATTATCATAATAATAATATATTATGTACAATAATATATTCTTAACAACAACAACAACAACAACAACAACAATAATAATAATAATAATAAATGAACAGTAATGTTAAAATATTATTTTTTTATTATTTATAATAATAGTAATAACATTAGTTTAATGCATTATCATCACCATCATCATATATTATAATTAATATTAATACTACTAATATTAATAATGATATTAATTAAAAAATAATAGAAATCATCATCATCATCATAAATTATTATTATAAATTATTAAAATATAAATAGTGATATTAATAAAAAAAAATAATAATTAGTTTAATATATTATTTTGATCATTATTATTATTATTATTATTATTATTATTATTATTATTATTAAATATAATAATAATAATAATAATAATAATAATAATAATAATAATAATAATAACAACAACATACTAATAATAATATATTAATAAAAATAAATAATATTTGAAAAATATTATTAGTTTAATATAGTATCTTTATTATTATTGTTATCATTATTATTATTTATATAATTTGTTATAAAATAAAATAATAATTAGTAAAAAAAATTATTACTATTACTATTATTGTTGTTGTTATAATTATTATTATTATTATTATTAAAAATAATACAATTAACAATATTAAGATTAATAATAATAATAATAATAATAATAATAATAATAATAATAGTAATAATAATAATGTATTGATGATGATGATAATAATAATAATAGTAGTAGTATATGATTACTATTATTATTGTTATTGATGATGATTATTATTAATATATTAAAATGTCATTTATATTACTATTATTGTTATTATTATTAATGTTTACTAATATATTATTAGTAGCATGTTATTATTATTGTTATGTTTTATAATAATAATAATAATAATAGTAAAATACTTATAATAATTCGATTTAAAAAAATACATAAGTGAAGAAAGTAAATTACAGTGACAAAATAATCATAACAAAATGAACAAAACCTTCAATGCAAAAAAAAGATAAATGAAAAAAAAAAAATCAAGCAATTATTAAAACCTCACTAGTTATTTATTTATTAAATTATTAATCATTTTAGTTATTAAATAGTTGCTAATTAACACTAAAACAACACCGTTTTAAACTCCCTTCACTTCACTAAACTGAACATCCTCTATAATCTCCATGAAATACATACAAGTAATTTATCCCAAAAGGCTTCTTCTGCCGGACGCTTGTGGTCAGTGGGAAGAGCGCGGAGTAGGGGTTAAGACAGAATAAATCTCTTTGCACTCCTCTCAAGGGGCCCTGTGCAGTGTGGGGTCCCGCAGCATCCGCTCGCTGTTTGACTGTCAGAGCAGGGAGTATGAGAACCAGGCCCTGGACCGCAGCCATTCAGACTCAAAAGCAGGTTATTATTAATGAATTAGCATAGTGCTCATTCCTGTCCCAGACGGGGTTATCTGTGCAGGGCAGGCTGCCTAAGAGTTCAGCTGTCCTGCTTCTTAATTAGGCAACTGTGCTTTAAAAAAAATGACGTTTACTGTTTGTTTAAACTACTTATTTAAAATGAGCTAAAACAACACAAGTTTGTTTTTTAAAGGAACAACTTAATTATTTTATGTTCAATTCCCTTACATTTGTAAAGACTAATAAGTTTAATTAATTCTTGATTGTGTGGAACCCAGCATTTTTTATAGCGTCTGGTTCTCCTTGGGTTTTACAAAACAGAGTCTTAAACGGTAGCATGTTTGGGGAGTCTTCAAAGCAGTGAATTATTGTAGAGGCAGAGGTCATATTAATGTAAATATATCATGATACTGTGTTTTAAAGTTAACAAGCTTATTTAGACAAGGTCAATTTGTGTTTATGGTACATGAAAGCTCCTAAAATAATGTCCTTTTTATTTAGAAATAATCCATCACTGTTCCAAGCAACCAATTTCCTGTACTAATTTGATGTGTTGTAAATCACTCCCACTTTTTTTTCTTTAAACTTTATGAAACTTTCATTTATATTGTACTATTTACTTATTCAATGTGAATGCTAACGCTATTAAAGAATGTTTCAGTCACATAATAAAAATTATAATAATATCATCATAATTTCTCATTATTATTATTATTATTATTATTATTATTATTATTATTATTATTATTATTATTATTATTATTATTATTATTATTATTTTATAACCCAGATTAATAAAGGGACTAAGCCGACAAGAAAATGAATGAATGAACAATAATACATTAATAATAATAATAATAATAATAATAATAATAATAATAATAACAACATATCATCATCATCATCATCATCATCATCATCTCTCATCATCATTATTATTATTATTAGTAGTAGTAGTAGTAGTAGTAATATATTATTATTTTTAAAACAATAATACATTGATAATGATAATAATAATAATAATAATAATAATAATAATAATAATAATAACAACAACAACAACAACAACAACAACAACAACATTTCATCAACATCTCTCATTATTATTATTATTATTATTTTATAACCCGGATTAATAAAGGGACTAAGCCGACAAGAAAATGAATGAATGAATGAACAATAATACATTATTAATAATAATAATAATAACAACAACATATTATCATCATCAACTCTCATTATTATTATTATTATTAATATGTAGTAGTAGTAGTAGTAGTAATAGTAGTATTAATTTATTATTATTTTTAAAACAATAATACATTATTGATAATAATAATAATAATAATAATAATAATAATAATAATAGTGATATATATATATTCATATTGATTTAATTATATTAAAATACAGGTCACACTTTTACAATAAATTTTCATTAGTTAATGCATTTAATATCATGAGCTAATATTTAACAATATTTGTACAGCATTTATTTATGATTTATTTAATGTAACGATCATTATGACGAAAGAAGCCCCACCTACTTGTACAGGAGCCAATCATTAATGGCTATAGACTGACGTTAGACCAGATGTTTTTTTCACGACAGTTTGGGGGTCAACAAACGCACTGGAATCTCATCAAATGCTGGCTTCACAGACATAAGAAATATATCAACATAAAGCTTGAAGTCTCTACTTTTAAATGAACCAAATGTACTTGTAAAACAAACGTTTTCTAATTTTGTAATCTGTATGTAACGAACGAAAAGTACCATCCTGTCAAACTCGTATAACATGAAAGCAACAACTCAAACGCCCACAAACAAAGAGTTGCTGTCATTTCTGGAGGAGATTCGCCATCAAGACTAATTTGTAAATTACTTTAGAAGAGCAGCACGATCAGACGATCATTATTCAGAGAATGGTAATGTATAGAATGGTCATAAATGTGGTTGGTGTCATGATCTCATTCCTTTCGAGTACTCATGCGTACTATGCTTGATTCGGACGTTTAGAAACTAAACTTACGATAATTTTATTGGCGATTCCACATATGTAATGTAATCGTAAGCTTGGCAAACAGAATTTGATGGTTCTTCATTCAGACAGAATGCCAGAGCATACTGGCTGAGAAGCATTTCAAAGATGGCCGGAGAGAGATGACTTGAAGCAAAGTCACTTTAAGTGGTTAGCACTGTCATCTCACCGCAAGAAGTCTTTGGTTGGAGTCCCGGCAGAGCCAGTTGTCACTTCTGTGTGGAGTTTGCATGTTCACCGTTTGTGAGGGTGTGCTCAAGGTGATTCGGTTTCCCCACACAGTCCAAAGACATGCACTATAGGTGAATAGAATAAACTAAATTAGCCTTATAGTGTATGTGTGTGAATTTGAGAGTGTATGGGTGTTTCCCAGAACTGGGTTGCAGCTGGAAGGGCATCTGCTGTGTAAAACATATGCTGGATAAGTAGGCGGTTCATTCCACTGATGAATAAAGGGACTACGCCAAAAGAAAATGAATGAATGAATGATTTGAGATGTTAGAAACAGCTCATTATGCTTGATATGCTACCAATATTTCTTATTATATTATTCTACTTTTTTATGTAGTGTCATAAACCCACTTGTTTGTAGACCAAGTAGATTGACCATAGTGTGATAAATATAACTATATACTTAGTTTAAATCAAATTATATGCACTTGTTTATATATCTGCAGTGTAACATGGGATACATAGAACTACAGTTGAAGGCAGAATTATTAGCCCCCGTTTAACATTTTCCCCAATTTCTGTTTAAAGGAGAGCAAAAATATTTCAACACATTACTAAACAAGTTTTAATAACTCAATTCTAATAACTTATAATAGATTTTCTAATAGATTTATTTTGTCTTTGCCATGATGACAAAAAATAATATTTGACTAGATCTTTTAAGACACTTCTATACAGCTTAAAATTACATTTAAAGGCTTAGGTTAATAAGGGTAACTAGGCAGGTTAGGGTAATTAGGCAAGTTATTGAATAACGATGGTTTGTTCTGCAGATTACCGAAAAAATATATAGCTTAAAGGGGCTAATAATTTTGACCTTAAAATGGTGATTAAAACATTTTAATGTCATGCCAACTGACCCAGCCGGGTTCGAACCAGCGACCTTCTTGCTGTGAGCCAATCGTGCAACCCACTGCGCCCACGTGACCTAAATATATAGATGTTTAGTTTGAATCATCAATTCATTTTCTTGTCGGCTTAGTCCTTTTATTCATCCGGGGTCGCCACAGCGGAATGAACCGCCAACTTATCCAGCAAGTTTTTACGCAGCGGATGCCCTTCCAGCCACAACCCATCACTGGGAAACATTCACACAAACATGCACACACACACTCATGCACTACGGACAATTTAGCCTACCCAATTCACCTGTACTGCATGTCTTTGGACTGTGGGGAAAACCGGAGCACCCGGAGGAAACCCACGCGAAGGCAGGGAGAACATGCAAACTCCACACAGAAACGGCAACTGAGCCGAGGTTCGAACCAGCGATCTTCTTGCTGTGAGGCAACAGCACTACCCACTGCGCATTATACATTATATGTATTTATTTATATATCTGCAGTCTAACATGGGATAAATACAAATATATAAATATTTAGTTAGTACAATTTAATTCAAACTATATATCTAGTTATATTTATCTCAGGTTACACTGCAGATATATAAATAAATGCATATAATTTAATTCAAATTTTATATCTGCACTGTAACATGGGATAAATATAACTAGATATTTAGTTTGAATCAAATTATATGCATTTATTTATATATCTGATGTGTAAAAAAGGATGAATATAACTATTTAGATATTTAGCTTGAATAAAATTATATGCTTTTATTGATTTATTTAAATATCTGCACTGTAACATAACTACAACTTGATATTTAGTTGGAAAAAATAAAGATCATTTTCCAAGCAGAGGAAATGAACATATGACATACACATGCTAACAGGGATTATGAGTGCTGTTACATAAATTTTTGACACTTTTCCAAACTTGTCATGCAAGACAATAGAAGAAAAGAAAATCCGTGAGCCACTTGACTGCATGCGAGTTAGAAAAACAGGATGCAAGGATATGGACAGTGTATCCAGTGTATCTCAAACTATGTTTGCTTCCTCTTAGACCCCTACTATTGTAGAACAATTACATTTCTAGAGGATTGCTTTGATAAGCGCATTAATCCGAATAATGGACAGTTTAAGTACACCACTTCAGTGCTGCTAACATTAATTAAGGACTATTTGAAGACTTCTTTTATAACGCTGAAGCCCTCCGATAGATCTTTCTTGCTTATATACTCTCTTGGCTTTCCTTCACAAATAGTTTTTTTTTTTTCAGGCGAAGTCTCATGGTTCCCATGGTACTTTGCATGCAGTGGGTCAATGCACTGAAGTTGCAGCATTGAGGTGCCTCCGGTTTACACACCAGGGATCTCAGTCTAAAGCTATTTAATGGCATGGATCCACAGCTCTACCACTGAACTTTAAAGGGATAGATCACCCCAAAAAAAAATTATGTCATCCTTTTACTCACCTGTTGGGAGTTTGAACACAAAATAAGGTATTTTGAAGAAACCTGTAAACCTGTAACCACTGACTTCCATGGTAATCGTTTTTCCCACTGTGGGAGTCAATGGTTACAGGTTTACAGCTTTCTTCAGAATATCTTCTTTAGCGTTTTTTTATTCAACAAAAAATAGAAAGTCATGATGGTCAGTAAATAGTCAATTTTTTAAGTATTTTATTAATTCACTATTTCAAACACACACACACACACACACACACACACACACACACACACACACACACACACACACATATATATACATATATATATATATATATATATATATATATATATATATATATATACATATATATATATATATATATATACATATACATATATATATATATATATATATATATATATATATATATATATTATTTATTCCAAGATATAGGTGACTTTTTTCCTCTAACTAAAGGGATATTTCAGCCAAAACTGAAAATTGTCATCATTTACTCACATGTTGGAATTTCTTTTTGTTGTTGTTGCTAAACAACAACAAAAAAGAATCTAGTTTGAAGAAAGCTGAAAACTGGTAACCACTGACTTAAATTTTAATTGTTTTTCCTACTATGGGGTTCAATGGTTACAGATTTTCAGCATTCAGTTTATATTTAGAAAATATAACTCAAAGGTTTGGAACCACTTCAGGGAAGGGTATTTTTTTTTTTTTTTTTTTAGTTGAACTATTCCTTTAATGAAAAGGAGCTTGAAAGCATTTAAACTAGAAGTGGCTAAATACTGGTTTTCTAATAAACAGAAGCATTTTTATATGCAGGTTATTCAGTTACATCAGCTTTAGTAGATAAATTCTATTTTATGAATTAATATTTTTAAAGCCTTTTATTTATCCAAGATGTAGGTCCCCCCCCCCCATTTAGAATATTAAAGGAAAAGTTCATCCAAAAATTAAAATTCTGTCATGATTTATTCATAACCTTTTGGAGATTATTTGTTTGTTTTTTGTTTTTTTTTTTTGTTTTTTTCCCTGCGGAACAAAAAAGAAGATGAAGAGATTGAAAAGAAGAGATTTTAAAGGAAGCTGAAAACCGGTAACCATTGACTTTTATAGTCATTGTTTTCCTATTATTAAAGGGTGACTTGTTTTCACCTTTTTTCAAAATATTTTCTTCTGTGTTCAAGAGAATAAAGAAAGTGATAATAGTTTTGAAACAATTGAGGGCGAGTAAATAGTTCTTTTTTTCCTTGTTTTTTTATTATTGTTTTGTTGGTGGAATTATGTTATTCATTCACATCAGCTTTAGCAGAGGAAAATCT
>NC_141034.1:48110000-48150000 GCF_052040795.2 Danio rerio
TAGTAGTAGTAGTAGTAGTAGTAGTAATAATTATTATTTTATAAAACTGAATGACATGTTTTGCTTTCAACTTTTGGCTTGATGTTGTCTTTGATGATGATAATAATAATAATAATAATAATAATAATAATAATAATAATAATAATAATAATAATAATAATTGATGGTGATGATGATGATGATGATAATAGTTATTATTATGATGATTATTATTATTATTCTTCTTATTAATAATATTATCTTTATTATTATTATTATTATTATTATTATTATTATTATTATTATTATTATTATTATTTTATAAAACTGAATGACATGTTTTGCTTTCAATTTTTCAATTTAGGCTTATTGTTGTCTTTAATATTATTAATAATAATAATAATAATAATAATAATAATAATAATAAATAATAATAATAATAATAATAGTAACAATTATTTATATATATATATATATATATATATATATATATATATATATATATATATATATATATATATATATATATTCTAATAATTATATATATTATATATATTATATATATATATATATTCTAATAATTATAATATTAATATATAATAATAATATAATAATAATAATAATAATAATAATAATAATAATAATAATAATAATAATAATAATAATACTAATAATAATAATTGTCATTATTATTATTATTATTATTATTATTACTATTATTATTATTATTGTCATTACTATTTTTTATACAACTGAAGGACATGTTTTGTAGTCTTATAGTAGTCTTTAACAATACATTTTGGAACAAAATATAATTATAATTAAGTATTATTTTATTTATTAATCTATTTTCTGAAATAAGGCTATTGTGAAAATGGCTAAAATAGGAACAAAGGCTTGTTCAAATTTGAATTAAGAAGAATATTTCTGCAACATGTATACTTTTTTGTCGTTTATTTCTGCCCTTATAAATTAATAATTTTCAAGTCATTAATTATTACGCACAATCAATAATTAACAATAAGGAATGATGTATTAATAAGCCATTGTTAGTTAATGATACCTAAAGAGTGTTGACTTAAAACAATTATCCCTGGGTTAAAAACTACATTCCCTAAATGGATTGTTGATAAAGTAATACCTGGAATATTTAGTCTTAAAAAACAGACGATTTTATTAACAAGTAAATATTTTATATTATTTAAACGCTAAAAAACACGACAAACCACTATTGGAATGAAACCTATGCAAAACACAAGCCTAATGTCCTTAAGTACTAATTGAGTTTATTAGTATGTCTCTCCGAAACAAAAAAATAGAGAATAACCTGAGGGGAGTGTTATTATACCTGACAAATATTGTTTGAGTTAGCAGGCTCAACAAAAGCCCTCTTGAAATGAAAGCAAGGGAAAATGTTGTGGAGTTAAGCTGGGAGCCTGCCTTCGTTTCCCTCAGACAGCCATGATCACTGTATGTGACCCGAGGACTAACCCTGTCTGCTTTCTGAAGGGCCAAACATCTTCATTCTGTCCACACACATATGAAAGGAGGAAGGCCAGAACATGAGAGGAGAAAAAGGTCGTGGTACTGAAAGAAATGAGTTTGGCATGCAGTTCGCTCAGTCTAATCTCTGATCTAATACACTCAAAAAAAAAAAATAGACTTTAGCCGCTTGTTTAAACTACTTATTTAAAATGAGTTAAAATGACACAATTACTTAAGGTTTTTTGGGACAACTTAATTGTTTTATGTTCATTTATTTTATAACATATGGATGCTGACAACGGAGTTAAGGATCCATGTGCAGCTTATTAAAGAGTAGTCGTACAGGTAACGGTCATACACTGGGGTAAACGGGTACATACAGGCAAATCCAGAAACATAGTCAGGTCATAGGCAAATGGCGGTCAGGTCAATACAGGCGGCAGACAACGTAAACGAGAGAACAAGGCAAGAGTCAGACACAAAGACTAGACTAGAAGAACGCTTCAAAATGTTGCTGGGTATTCAAACAAGACTCAGCCAAGTCTATGCGTGTGTGCGCTGTATATATGGTCCAAGTAATCAGTTCTTGAGCAGCTCCCAGCTGCGTGTGTGTAATTAAAGGAGAACTGGATTGACAGGCATGACAGGATTTATGGTTCTTATAGAGACAGGATTGTAGTCCGGATGAATGTTAATGTTCTCCAGCGATCTATAAGGGTTAGATTGCTGGTGTTTGTGATGCATTCATTCATTTTCCTTCGGTTTAGTCCCTTATTTATCAGGGGTTACCACAGGGGAATGAACTGCCAACAATTGCAGCATATGTTTTATGCAGCGCCAAAAAAATCCAGTCGCAACCCAGAACTGAGAAACACCTCCATTTTCACTCACACACACACACACACACACACACACACTCATACACTTTTGACTTTTGACTGTAGAGTAAACTGAAGTATACCTGGAGTAAACCCACTTGAATATATGGGGTGAAGATGCAGTCCACACAAAAATGCCAACTGGCCCAGCCGGGACTCTAACCAGTAACATTCTTGCTGTGAGGAGACAGTACTAACCACTAAGCCACCATTATGGCTTTGTTTTATGTTCAATCCAAATATATTTGTAAAAAAATATAAATAAAAAAAATAAATGTGTGGGACCCAACATTTTGAACAGTGTATGCTCTTTCTGTCTTTACAAACTTCCAGCATTTTCTCCTAGTGTTCCTGCAAATCTCCCATCTCTCTTCTGCAACCTGATTCCCTTTACAGCTTCCAGTACATTTCCAGCTTGTTGGGCAGACGGTCTAATGCCCTGGGCCATGAATGACAGGCGCCAGGAAGGCTTCCTCTCCATGTGCCTTCTCACCTGTCTTGATGTTTTTCCACTGAAACACACTGTCTTTTCCACCATTATGTTTCCACATTAGCCTGGTTTTCTTGACAGATTTGGAGAAAATCTGGGGCTTAAAATGTGTTACTTTTTCTCAGGAACAAAGTGACACGGCATTTTAAGCTGCAAGATGATTCTGTATTTTGTGAATCATCATATATTTTTTAAATTGCATTATGGGACCTTGATCTGTCTTCTGACAATTTATACGCTTAAAATATTTGAAAATCTGACTTTTATTAACATTTTTAATAGTTTAAATTGAAATATTGTCAGGGTTGATGTTGTATATTACGATACAAAAACATTCTAAGAAACTGGCAGAACATTTTCTGTTATTTTACAGATTTATTTTTTTTATTAAGTAGTTTAGGTGTATTCAAATGGATGAATGATGTCATTACTTATATGGTTACATGCATATTCAGAGTGGATTGCTTGTTTATTGCTATGCTATTGCTAGGATAGTGAGTAGTTTGATAGTTTAGTAGTTTGCTAGGATGCTGATTTGTTGCTGTTTGGATACTTAGGATAGTTGCTCGGGCATTATGTAGTTGCTAAAGATATAAGGTGGGTTTGGGTCACCAGGGTGTTACCACACCATTTCTATGGCATTTGTAGTGGCTACTAGCACTTTGGTATAAGGTTATTGAGATTTTTGGGATGGTTGCTAGCTAGGGTGTTGCTTTGTTATTTGTTATTATTCTAGTTTCTGTACATACTCTGCTTTAATGGTTGATTTTGGTCTGTGCATCAAAACACCTTTTACTCAATCTACATTGTAAAAGCGCTTTAGAAATAAAGATTAATTAAATTTAATTAAAAATGAGTAAATTATGAAATTAACCCCCCCCACCCTAATCCCCTCCAAAAAGAAAAGAATGTGTCTTTGATCAGGGTCAGTATTACCATCAGCACAAATTGCATATATGCAATGCAACTTCAGCAGAATTTGTTTTTTCACAGATTGTTTATGAAGATGTCTTGATCCCGTGGGTTAAAAAAAAAATAAAATAAATAAATAACAGTTTTTTTTTTTTAAATTAAGTAGTTGGTGTTTTTAAATGGAATAATGAAGCAGTTACGTAGTTACATGTATGTTCTGGGTGGACTGCTTGTTGCTAGGATGTATACTATTTAGTAGTTTGCATGGATGCTGATTTGTGGTTGTTTGGATACTTATGATAGTAACTGGGGCATTATGTAGTTGCAAAAAGATAGTTAGGGGGTTTTGGGTCACCGGGGTGGTACTATACCATTTCCATGGCATTTTTAATAGCTGATAGGACATTGGTACAAGGTTATTGAGATTTTTGGAAGGGTTCCTAGCTAGGGTGTTGCTTTGCAGTGTAAAATCTTCTGGTTTCCATACATGCTCTGGTTAATTGTTCATTTTGGTCTGTCCTTCAATACACTTTTTTCATCGTAAAAGCGCTATAGAAATAATGATGAATTCAATAGAAATATTTGATTTACTTAATTAATTGTAATTTAATATGTCATTTTCCCTCAGAATTCAAAATAAATGACAACTGTGAAAATAATAATTCACAAGCATTCTTATTTGGATTGAGCTGAAAAAAAAAAGCTGGTAATTTTCTTACAAAAAAAGAACTTGTCTTTGATCAGGGTCAGTATTATCATCAGCACAAAGTGCATATATGCAATGCAACTTCAAGAGAAATTTTTCTATCTCTACGGATTGTTTATGAATCTGTCTTGATCTCATGGGTTAAATAAAATAAGTTATCAATACACTAAATTTGTCATCCAGTTTTTATTTATTAGGTAGTTGGTGTTTTTTAATGGATGAAGTCATTTAATACATGGTTGCATGTATTTTTAAGGTAAATTGCTTGTATGCTGCGAGGGTATGTATACTATTTAGTAGTTTGCTAGGATGCTGATTTGTGGTTGTTTGGATACGATAGTTGCTGGGGCATTATGTAGATGCTAAAGATAGTTAGGTTGGCTTACCAGGGTGTTACTATACCATTTCTATGGCATATGGGGTAGCTGATGACTTTGGTGCAGGGTTATTGAGATAGTTGGAATGGTTGCTAGCTAGGGTGTTTCTTTGCAGTGTACATTCTGGTTTCCATACATGCTCTAGTTTAATGCTTGGTTTTGGTCTATACATGAATACACCGTTTACTCATTTACTGTCTGATAGTTGACAGAAAAGTGTCTTCCCAACGTTATTTATTCATATTTGCATATTATGCTGATATTTGCTAGTAAATCTCAGGGAGATGTGTTATTTGACTATATACCAGAAAATGTGGGACTTTATTATTATCATAACCTGTAATCATCGTATGTCTGGAAAATCTCCAATTTGTACAATTTCTAGTCCACATAAAAACGGGTGATACAAACTGCAAAACATGCAGGTCTTCAGGAATTGATGCGTGATAGATGCGCAAAGTGGAGTTTATATGAATCGGGTTGAAAAACGAGAGAGCTTTGGGTTGGGCGTCATTTTTTCCAGCTGAAATATGTGATTACATTTTGATGATTCATTATGCAGACGTGCAAATGTAAAGAAAAATGAATGAGACTGATATTGAATTTCTAAATAAGCAAATAAATGAGCAGAACCAAGATTACATGGAGGAAAAAAACAACAACAACATATACGGAACAGTATGTTGATAATACCTCCAGACACAGAATAGGTCATCTGGACATTTAAGCCCAAGAACACTTCTTGTCAGAGTACTTTAAATACTAACAGCGTTTGATTCATAGCGAGAGCTGTAGATTAAAATCCACCACCAAAGGAGGCAGAAAATGATTTTTCACCACATGCTACCAGAGGCACAATTTTCATTAATGGACTTTGTTATCAAGTGAATAAACCATTAGGAGTCTTGTCCATGAAGAAAAAGCAATGTGGAATAAAAGGATGTTTACAAGGGGCTGATCTGAAGCTGATGAAGGAGCAGAAAAAAATATATAAATTCGTAAGGCCAGTCAGGCTTGAGGGATGTTAATTTGCTAACTATCTTTTTAGGTGTTTGGGTGGCAACATGCTGTTCCAGACGACAGATTACTAAACCCTGTAGATGAGATGTGGTTTAATTGGTTAGAAAAAAATAGAAGTTGTGAATCTTTTTCTGTCTGGGAGGTAGTCATGATGGCACATCAGTGACAGCACGTCAATTAAATTAGCATTTTACAAGATGGGTATACACGTATAAATAAGTGTAGGATTGCAGAACATCTCTTTCATGAAGTTTATGAAGGCCAACTATAAGAAACACTACTAAAATACAGAATTAGTGAATGTCAAGATGAGCTTTTATGTTTGTTCTTTATGTTTGGCTCAGTGGTTATCACTGTTGCCTCAGAGCAATAAGGTCGCTGGTTTGAGACCCGGCTGGATCAGTTGGCATTTCTATTTAGAGTTTGCATGTTCTCTCCATGTTGGCATGGGTTTCCTCTGGGGGTTCCGGTTTTCCCCACAATTTAAAGACATGCGGTATAGGTGAATTGAGTAAACTAAGTTGGCCGTAGTGTATGAGTGTGAATGTGAGATTGTATGGGTGTTTCACAGTACGGGTTGAAGCTGGAAGGTCTTTCGCTGTGTAAAACATATGCTGGATAAGTTGGTGGTTCATTTCACTGTGGTGACCCCTGGTAAATAAAAGGACTAAGCCAAAGGAAAATGAATGAATGAATGAGTGAATACTATTGTAGAATGTTACTGTATGTGGCTATTTGCATATTTAACTAACCAAATACAGTCATGTTGTATCATAGCTTGAGCATAGCTTTGGGAGCGGAGTCAGTGTAGGGGAAAATAATGTATAATGTAAAAGAAGTGACAGCAACTATTCTACATTATAATAAGCAAAAATAAATCATAATAATTACAAAAAATAAAGATCAAATATCTAAAAGTTGTACATACATTAATTCTAATTAGCCGGCAGCTAGCTCTCTGGAACTCTTACATGGTCGCCCATTGAAGCTTAGCAGGGCTACGCCCAGTCAGTACCTGGATGGGAGACCAGATGGGAAGCTAGGTTGTTGACGGAAGTGGTGTTATTGAGGCCAACAGGGGGCGCTCAACCTGCAGTCTGTGTGGGTCCTTCCACCCCAGTATAGTGAAGGGGACTCTATACTGCTCTTCGGATGGGATCTTAAATCGAGGTTCTGACTCTTAGTGGTCGTTAAAAATCCTAGGATGCTCTTCGAAAAAGATTTGCCCACTGGCCTCTTTCCATCATGGCCTCCTAACCCTCCCCATATCATATTTGGCTTTATCGATTTGTCTCCTTCATATACAGTTCAAAAGCATAAATAAATGGTGAAAAAAAAAAAACAGAACAGAAATATACAGAAAACTGCTAATTTTTATAATTTTTTTTTCTCATTGTACATATTTTTTAACCTGCAATTTTCCCTGAAACTTTTGAAAATACCACTTTAGTTACAGTAACTTGACCAGTGATTTGTTACTGTGCACCACTGGTTGAATCTCAACCTAAAAGAAATGATGCAAAGTAAAGGAAGAAGACAGGAGACTAGCCAACTTAACATCTTTGCATTCAGCCAGCATTATTTAGCTCCCATTTAGTTAAAAGCGTCAAGACGTCCTGCAAATACCTGCTGCAGTTCTCAATTCACTTTTACACACAGCTGAATAGACATATATTCCATATCATTTTATACACTTCACAGCACATTATTCCTTGTGACCACTTTTATTTATGCACAAATAAATCCACAGCTTAGATTTGTTATCTGCATTGCCAATATCTATGATTGCACTGTTGCATTTTAAATAACAGTTAAGACTTATTCTGTATCTGATCTCTGTGATTGATTCTATCAAAGTGAATGAATAAAATTCATTTGTGTCAAACACACAGGATACAGTTTACAGATGCGAATTACATCATGGATAAACTCTCTCCTGCAAAGCAAAAGCAAACACACCTTCAATTCCTGATCATGTCTCGCGCTTACTGCATGTGATTTCACAGTTTGAAGCATCTGTCACAGGGAATGAACGCATGCTGTCATGAATAATTAAGTGAAACATCTTCTCATAAAGTAAGGACACACCGTTTTAATAATGAGGCTCTGACACATCGTTGTGTTCTTTTGACTTGTTTTCTAACACAACAATCTCTGTTAAGATATCTGGAAAGTCCAGTCCTTCATGACCCCTAAGTTAACACTTAAAGACATTTTAAGAAAGATATCAAGTACCTGTTGAAAGTGTGTTGACAATCTGTGAAGAAGCTGGACTGCTGTGCTTTAGAAAATCAATAACGGAGTATCTTTCAAGGTTTATTTTGACAGTTACAGATTTTGTGTGTGTGTTGGAATGAAGAGGGTTACTGTGTGTAAAGAATGGTTGAATAATCTTCATTTTTAGAGTGCAGTAGAGAAATAATTTGAAATCACACTCCAAAAAATGATAAAATAACACTATTAAATCTATTTAAATATTAAGGTTTTATTAGTTAATGTTAATGTATTTACTGCCATGAATTAATAATGAACTACTTGTACAGCATTTGTTAATAAAAGTTCAACATTTACTAAAGGCGTACTCACACTATACTATCCAAACGATGCCCAAGCCTGGTTCCCGGATCGTTTGAGAAGTGTGAGTGCTCTGAATCAGGCTCAGGCACAGTTCACTTGGCTGGCTCTAGCCCGGTTGGAAGAAGTGTGGCAGAGCGCGGTTCACTTGGGCTTTGGCGCAGTACGCTTGTGTGAGTGCAAAACGTGCCTGAGCCCAAAACTGAAAGCGAGACGTGACATTTACGGGACTGTTTCATATGGATGAATTTATCAATCTTACTGTTCAATGAAAGCAAACTATCGTAGTTAATTAAAGATGCAAACCCCTCACAGCACGACAGCTGCACCTTCAGCAAACCTCCTAATTCCTGCAGCACGAGGACTTTATGATTGTTTATGAACGTCAAATGTGGCTGATCTCTTTGGCTAAATATTTGACTGTGTGTCACCGCATATTAAATTACTAAAACAATATAACTAAAGAAATCTCTGTAATTAATAGTGGGCCATCGGAGGAGACAGGAGTGGGGGACAAGCGTGCTTTGGCTCAGTTCAAGGTAACTGTACATAGTGTAAGTATGCCCTAATGCAATAATAACATTCACAATCATGCTTGCTAACATTACTTAATTTACCGTCAGTTAACAAACAAATAATTAACAACTGTATTTTAATTTTGTAATGTTAAATAACATGAACAGATACTATAATAAATGTATGGTTCATTGTTTATTCATGTTAGTAAATGCATTACTTAACATTAAATGTGCAGTAGGTGATTGTCTTCAGAAACATTTTTTGTTGTTCTGGTTGAAAGTCTCTTCACATTCCAATAGTAATGATTAAAGTACATGATTTAAATGTATTTTTATATTCTGGGTAAGGCATAAGACTAAAAAAATGTTTGTCCAATTAAAATGTCAGGCTGACATCTCCCATAATTGTGATAAGGAGCTCAAACTGTCTGTCAACAAATGCAAATTTGAGCTACTGCGCACCTATTTGTATGAAGCTCTGCCATTTGTGCATACATGTGCTGCACGTTTACGAGAGTGATGGAGAGCGAGCTGTAAAAACATGCTGAATCGAAACTTTTTTAAAATCTTGAATCAACATTGGAGTTACTTTTGCACACTGGAGGAAGAACAACATCAAAGCTGAAGTATTTCTCTTAGACAGGTAATGTTATGTTTTGAAACAATTTTTATCACGCAGAGCTGATGTAGGTTGGGTTGTTATGAATGGGTTATAGGCACAAAAGTGTTGTTTAGCCACTGAAATCTTCGGGTGTTTTATTTGATGTGACTAATTTCAGTTTCAGAGAGTTTCACCGTAGCTGTTTTTGTTGCCTGTGCCTTTAATGCAAATGAGCTGGTTCTCCCCGCCCACCTTTCCCACATGCCTGTCCGAGCTATAGAGATCGCACTGATGGGTGTAGCCTTCACCTGCTGCCTCTCACGTAGATAAGCAACACAGTGACGGACAAGAGTGGAGCAGATCTCTCTTACTAGGAAAAACTTTCCCAATAGTTATTTGATGTTGTTGTGGAGTTAATTCAAGCCTTTCTGCAGCGACGAGTCACACACAATGTCATTACAAAGTTTGTACACACACACACACACACACACACACACACACACACACACACACACACACACAGCCATATATATGTTTAACTTTGGACTGTTTTGCATAGCATGTAACAGGATACACATTAATATACACGGCTGTGTGGATATTTGTTGTTAATGTACAAAAAAACCTGATTTAACATCCACAAACCAGGATTGAAGCATCTATTAGAATTGTACTTACACTATGCGGCTGAGGTGATGAATTACATTGAGCTTACTGTCTTTATTTTATTAAAAACATTTTTAAAACATTTTAAACTTGTAAAACTCATTCTTGAGGTGCCGATGATCACAGATAGCTGAACAGATCTTTTAATCTGTCGCTTTGTGCAAGTCACGTCTTGTGAACAACTTCACGTTGTTGTGGGCTTCAAAATTGGAGAGATTTGGATCCTGTTTTATTGTCAGGGAAAAAAAGCTGACTTATTGTCTTTATATCACCCCAATGTGAATGTGAACACACTACCTGCACAAAGTTCTGTCCAAACAGTTTTCATCATAGGTGCCCTTTAATTTGTTCCACTTTTGGCTTTGATTCTTATTTAATATATATTTTAGCATATTTCTATCTATATTTTAGCATGTAATGTTTAAATAAACAGGTTTTCCAGGATGATTTGATTCTAAAAAAATACTTGGTAAAACATCTATTAGGAACCTTCATTTTTAGAGCATATTAAATCCATTAATCCATTAAATATGGATTAATACTACGTGGCGGTATTGGCTAGAATTTAGTGTTTTATGTACAAAATGTTTGTTGTAGACATTTATAGAAGGCCTGAAAGAAAACACATTGCCTGTGTTTGACGTGAGTGAATCTGAAGCTCTTTATTTGGAGATCTGCCATCTAATGTAAGTGACAGGCATATGCTGCTTATATGTTTATTTATAGCGCAAGAAAAAATGCTGCATGAAAGACTCACCTTTAGTTGTACAGCGCAAGCGAGATATACAGAGATCTAAAATGCTTGCAAACCGTCCAAGAATTCAGTGTGCTTCTCAAAAGAGAAGCCGTATCTTCACTGGAGGATTTTTATTGAAGAAAGAACTCTCCTTGAAATGGAGGAGGTTAAACATGTTGAATGAAATTTGAGGGCCGATTCAGAGACTATTGTTAAAGATAGACTCGCCATATAATTTCGTCTCATCCTTTATATAGAGGTAAAATGTCGATTGAAATCCCCAAGTAGTGGTGAACTGATCAGATTTGCTTTGTTATATTTATTTAGATGTTAGATGTGTAACAGAGGCCAGCGAGCAAAGGCCATAGTTAGAGCAACCAACTCCCATACAAAGAATCACCGGTTCAATCCCAGCTCAGACCGGATTGGGAGCAGTAGGGCCAGTGGGCTACTTGTGGGGGCTCATCTGGGATGTGAGTGAGGTTTAGAGGGGTGAGTGCAACAGAGGCCAGCTAGCGAAGTGCTTCGCAGGTAAACCTCACTCTTCTGACCTCAAAAGGTGTTTAAAAACCTCGGGTTGGGTGGAGTAGAACCAGTAGGTTACAGATGTCCTAAAGCTGATTTTTATTTTTGCGTCAAGCGCACGCTTACGCTCTAGCGCTGCCTGCGCGTTGTCACATAGCCTTCGCCGTGGCAGTCACTGACACGCACCTCTCAAAATATAACTAAACGACGCATAGCGCAAGCTCTGATTAGTCGGCTTGGTAGCGCTGACAAGTGTGGGCGGGACTAAAAGTTCAAAAGGAGGACTAAAAGGAGCTCCACATGGAAAGTTTTGTTTTGTGTTTATCATACGGTAAATGTTTTTGCACATCTGCCGATTCCCACCTCAAAATGAGCTAGTTTTAGCTACTTGCACATTTTAAGGTAGCGTTCCGAAAAAAACTAAACACCAGCAAAGAAACTCGACACAGAGGAACGTAAAAACCTACTGCCAGCTAGCGTTTCGAAAGTTTCATTGTAGAGCAACACAAACAGCATGCAGAAGTATAAATGCACAGCTATACTCAAGGCATGTGCCGTGGGTCACGCCGATCACTCAACGCAGAAGTACAAACCAGGCTTTACGATTAATTTCATGGAAAACGGTTAGCAAAAATGAAAGTAAAGTAACCTATAAAAAAGTGATGCCAGTATAAATTTTTTTTTTTCTTATTCGAACATCGTAAAAATCTCATTTTCAGTAAAAACACTGTCTAAAACTGTGGGGGAAGTATATTTATTTGTTTCATTGTCAGATTGTTGATTTATTGTATTCGTTTATTTGTTTGTAGCTTACAGTAGTTACTATAACAATAGTCAGTCATTCCTCTTTTGCTGATTTTTGTATTCAGGTTTTTTTTTATTTTATTTCTTTATTTTCTTTTTTTATTTGTCAATTTAAAATGTCCTTGTTGGTTAAATTAATAATTTCTTATGAACATCATAATAACATGTTTGGGTATCCTGATTTATAGACATATAGAAAAATATTCCATGTATATTTGAATATTAAATATTTAAAATTACAAAAGTGAGGTCTGTCTGTCTGTCTGTCTGTCTGTCTGTCTGTCTGTCTATCTATCTATCTATCTCTGTTGATGATTTTTTGTGTTTTAAATACGTCTTGATTCTGGTGGTCATTTACACTGTCAAAACAGCTACATCAAAAGTTTTCTGCAGATCACCCAGGTTTGAGTACAGGAAAGCTCAAGGCTCAACCATTTATAAAGAAAAAAAGGAGAAATGCATTCAGAGAAATAAGCTTCACCATTTATACCTGCTGAGAAAAATGTTCTTCATATGAACAGTGTGTTCAGCTTCCGTTTTTTTCTTCTTGATCATCTTTTTTAACTTTGTGTTTTATAAAATAAAGCTAGAGTTATCTTCCTGGTGCTCTGGCTTGATTTAGCTTAGGTGGAAAAATAGATATTTTTACTTTGAAGAAGTATCCTGAAATTCTGAATTCACTCTATTTTCACTGTCTTTTTGTCTGTGATTATTCAAGGTCCTCGGTAACAATGTAGTGAGCAAGAACGAGACTTTAATTCGCTGCCTGTTTCTCAGTCCAGCCGCACCTCAGCTTTAATCTTCCTCACAAAACCCGTAACTAACGTCATTGCGGGGGAGACGCAGAAGCAAAATTGCCTCTGGATCTGGGGAACAACAAACATATTTCCCTCGATGTCTAAACATGTTACCGAGATGGTGTTTGTTCTACTTGGTATAGTTAGAACAACACTGGCCTTAGTATGAATGAGGATAGTTAGCAGTCACAAAATATAAGACTCAGTCACAAATAAAGCATGGTGAAGGTTTGGTGTCAAACTGGCTCTGAAGCAGACAGCAGACCTTTCAGATCACCGCTAGAAAAATGAATGCAGCTCCTGTTGTGAATAAACTTGACATTGCAGATTGTCAAAGCAATGCCATGACACACATAGTATCTAAAGGTAGAAATGATTCTAAAGAGGCTCACTATCTGACTCTAGGATATAAAGTATGCTCCAGGGCTGCCTAGATCATTTAATGGGTTCAGGATAATTGGTGGTTAAGAAACTGCTGTGTGAGTTTAAAGCATGAGCAGACCATCTACAAGCCGGATTCCATATTTACAGATATTTGTGTGCTTCTGTGCATCCCTGTTGGTGTAATAAGCAATGTGTACACACATTTTAGACATTTGGTAGAAAAAACAAAACAAAAAACAAATCATGGGGGCACAAGTAGGCACAAATGTATTTGCTACAATGTGGTGCAATACATAATGAAACTAGCATGGGATGAAACTACTGTAACAAAAACACTTGCATTGCACCCTTGCGCCCATTTAATGGGTTTAGGATAATTGGTTGTTAATTCTCCCTGCAGACACACAACATCATAAGTCATTAATATTAGGTTATATTTAGGTTGCCAACATCTAAGGACTGTTATTTTGACGTCCAATAGCAGCGTGAAATGATGTGACTTAAAATTGATATTTTAGTTGATTTTTAGGTTGTGATGGCGACAATCCAACTTTGAGCCAAAATCTCGAACCATTTTTGTATTGATGTCAAACACTCATATTTATTTTTCAAGTATGGCAACCAAAATCTAACGTCTGATAAATGTCATAGTGGTAACTTCCACACAACATCAAACTGTAACATCATTAGGAGTTAATATTTTGTTGATTTTTAGCTTGCATTGAAAAGTAACCAAAATGCAACGTCTATCTGATGTTGGACAATGATGTTGGCCTAACGTTGGATTCTGACATCAACCTAATTGTCATTTCCAGTTGTGATTAGGTCGTTCTTGAACAATTCATTCATTTTGAAAGAATATTTTGTATGATTCGAACGATGAGCATTTGTGCAGGTGGTGTAAAAGATTTAGTCTTTTGAGTCCTCAATTGGCTTTGAGTCATTCATTCATCACGTGAAAGACAGAAGGCAATCATTTGCATTTAGAGCTAGAAAAAGATTTGATCCATTCATCTCCAAGCCCTGTTTGAGTTGTTTGTTCATTACGTGAAAGACAAAGCCAATCATATGCATTTAAAGCAAGAAAAAGATTTGATCTGTTCATCTCTGGAGTCCTATGTTTGAGTTGTTCGTTCATCAAGTGAAAGAAAAAAGCCAATCCTAAGCATTTAGAGCCGTAAAAATATTTAATTTGTTCATTTCCTGAGTCCTTGGGTTTAAGTCATCTCTCTTTACATGCTGTCACGTGATGAATGAATGACTCAAAAACTACAAGACTCGAAAGGTGAACCAATCATGGGTCCTTTTGGCTCAGACTGTGTTCATTGGTTATGCTTATGGCCCTGTCATTGCGATGTGAATGAACCACTCAAATTTAAGGACCTATCAAAAGAGGTTAGCTGACATAATCAGACAAAAGACCATGTAAATAATAAATGATTATTTTTCTCTTTCTTCTAGCATTCTAGTTATGACTTGTTTGTAGTGTAATCAATGTTTGGGCTAGTTTTAGTTGAGTTTGGAAGCAACTCATAACAGTTTAATAATATTTCGGCAAATTTAACGAAATTTAAAGATTTGTTAATTTCAATGAATGAGACTCACAGGGTCCGAGTCTGTTAATCGATCTGAACTTCCCATCACTATTTTCCAAACAAAATGCAACGTCCTACGATGTTGGGGTACAAGCTGTACTCTACGTTCAAGTCCTCCTTGGATTTTCATACTTACGAGATGACAATTCACAATAATGTTGTCTGATGTATCCTGATAGAAGTCCCTTTATTGACACAATGCTGTTTTACCTTGTTTTGATAAATTCCCAAAAATATATCCTTTTTTATGAAGAGCAAATAAGTGAAAGCGTTTATGTTCAAAGCCTGAAAATGTCACTACTTGATGTGATTTTTATTTTAAATTAGCAATTTCCCTTAGTCAGAATGCAATTATGGTAAATTTGACAATCCACAAAGTTCACATTTCATCTGTCAGTTCAACCATGTTTCTCACAGACTTGAAAACTATATGATTTAAAAAACAAAAAAACATTTAAAGTTTCCCACCCATATGATGCAATGCCATTCTGTAATATACACTCTCAGAAATAAAGGTATGCGAGCTGTCTCTGGGTTGGTAACTTTTCAAAAGATACACATTTGCACTCGAAGGGTCCATATTTTTACCTCAAAAGTATAAAATTAGTACCTACAAATTTTAAGAGGAACACTTTTGTACTTTTTAGGTACTAATATATACCCTTGGGGTATTAATATAGACCTTTTAGGTACAAAGCTGTACCTTTCAAAAAGGTACCACCCAAATGACTGCTCACATACCTTTATTTCTGAGAGTGTAGCTTTGGGATAAATCTGGTGCCTTAGTAAGTAAAAGGCTACTCACTGAATCACCTTAAATAACTGTTGCCAAGCATAACATGACAGTAACCTAACATGTACAACTGAGGACACTATTATTAAGTCAGTTTCAATAATCAAATTAATGAAATAAAGTAATGGTTATTCACTACACTCCAAAAATGTGGTGACCGAGTTATGTTTATCACAACTTTCCTTTTAATTACAATGATGAATTGTTTGGGAAGTGTGAATGCTTTTTGACAAGCAACATTTTTGCCCAATCTGACATAATTCAAGACTTCAGCTGTTCAACAGTCTGTCGTTGTCTGATTCTCCTCTTCATGATGGGCCATATTTTTCAACCAGAGACAGATCTGAACTGCAGGCAGGCCAGTCAAGCACATTCAATCTGTATCCAACAAACCACACTGTCGTAGCACATGTAGAATGAGACTTGATCTAATAACCAAAGACTTTCTATGAAATATGTCAAATTGATGTATGTGTCTGTACTGTCCCTATATATGCATCCACATCAATGGTACATTTGCACATTGTGGAGTTGCCTAAAGGTTAGTGAGTTGGACTTGTTGCCCAAAGGTTGCAGGCTTAATTCCCAGCAAGTATTGAAGTGGGGGAACCATTGCTCCCCAGGCATGTTCTAAAATGCATAGCAGAGGTGCACTTAGGGCATGTCAGAATCTTCTTTTGCTGTTTTAAAGATGTAAAAATGGTCACATGCTTGGCTCATGCTATCAAAAGATTTATACTTATTCTAGTAATGAGTTATGGGTGTGTTTTAAGTGTAAACAGCAAACAGAACTGCATTAAACCAATCAGAGTCTCAACTTTCATTACCTTTAATAGTAAGTTGCACCATGGCACATTTGCTGTTTATATGCTGGATATTTAAAAGAAGAAAAACAAAAGGCTTCAGTAATGAAGAAGTGGATTAGCTGTGCAAGGATAGTATCGATAGTATCGATACCAACCTTGGTATTGATATCGGATCAATAGTAGCCTTACGAGATCGATACTTTTATTTAAATTGAATGTAATTTACACTAAAATACGTTGCTCCTGTATCATAAAAGAGAGGACACGTCTTTAAATACTCGGCTCCTTTTATATCTCGTATGCACCATTGCTCTTCCTTGCTCTGCTGTTATTAGCTGTCCTTTCATCACGTGAGTCAGCAGCGCCAAAGCGTAAGCACTTCAGGCTGTTCTGAGATGACAGAAAAAAAAGAGGAGCGCTGTTTGGAGTTATTTTACTGCAGTAAACAAAAATATTGCAAACTGCAATGTTTATGAAATGCCTGTTTGATACTGTGGCAACACCACAAATCTACACAAACATGTAAAACAACACAAAAAAGAGAACGCCGAGCTGCAAAAAAGGAGAGAAGAGCAAATCCTCCAGACAGACCCCCAGCAGTGCCAGCCCTGAGACAGAGGTCACTGGCCGAGTCATTTTGGAGGGGCAATGAATATCCAGCTAGGTAGCTACACTGATTACTATTTAAGTTATATAGGACATTCAGTATTAGTTAATACCAATTTGAAAGAAAAAGAAAATATTCCTTAGTTATAGTTAACCTTGTTACTTTCATAATCTGTATTACCTGCTATTTATATGAATTATTTTGGAGTTTAATGGTGCTTTCGCACTAGCACTTTTGGTCCGCACCCAGATTCGATTGACGTCATAGGTCGGTACGTTTAGCTAGAGTGAACGTGTCTTCTGAACTCAGGTGCGTACCCGTGAACCGTACCTGAGTCCGCCTGAAAGAGGTGTTCTGGGGTACGGTTCATGCGAACTCTGGTATGGTTCACTTCTGATGTGAATGCAATCGTACCAAATCATGGAAGTGAACCGACAACTGTACAACAAACTATCGTTTTCATAACATTCGTTCGTGTGTGTGTGTGTGTGTGTGTGTGTGTGTGTGTGTGTGTGTGTGTGTGTGTGTGTGTGTGTGCGTGTGCGTGTGCGTGTGCGTCCTTTTATATCTCGTATGCACCATTGCTCTTCCTTGCTCTGCTGTTATTAGCTGTCCTTTCATCACGTGAGTCAGCAGCGCCAAAGCGTAAGCACTTCAGGCTGTTTTGAGATGACAGAAAAAAAAGAGGAGCACTGTTTGGAGTTATTTTACTGCAGTAAACGAAAATATTGCAAACTGCAATGTTTATGGAATGCCTGTTTGATACTGTGGCAACACCACAAATCTACACAAACACATAAAACAACACAAAAAAGAGAACGCTGAGCTGCAAAAAAGGAGAGAAGAAAAAATACTCCAGACAGACCCCCAGCAGTGCCAGCCCTGAGACAGAGGTCACTGGCCGAGTCATCTTGGAGGGGCAAAGAATATCCAGCTAGGTAGCTACACTGATTACTATTTAAGTTATATAGGACATTCAGTATTAGTTAATACCAATTTGAAAGAAAAAAGAAAATATTCCTTAGTCATAGTTAACCTTGTTACTTTCATAATCTGTATGACCTGCTATTTATATGAATTATTTTGGAGTTTAATGGTGCTTTCGCACTAGCACTTTTGGTCCGCACCCAGATTCGATTGACGTCATAGGTCGGTACGTTTAGCTAGAGTGAACGTGTCTTCTGAACTCGGGTGCGCACCCGTGAACCGTACCTGAGTCCGCCTGAAAGAGGTGTTCTGGGGTACGGTTCATGCGAACTCTGGTATGGTTCATACAACAAACATCGTTTTCATAACATTCGTTTGTGTGTGTGTGTGTGTGTGTGCGTGTGTGTGTGCGTGTGTGTCACGTTTTGTACATTGGTGACACACTGAGCCAGGGCAAACACAGTGATGTCTGCTTGTCATCTCCAAAAACAGCTTCTGCAGACACTGTGTGATGTTCTGAATGTTTATAATATGTTTGCGGCAGATGGACGCGAGTCTCTTTCTGTATGTCCAAAACCAAAAGCTTCAGTTGGAGCAGAATGGCCGTGATGTGTGCAAGTCTTTCCATTTCGACGCTTGCTTTTGTGACGTCACCTAGCAACGGCTGTAAACAAAACAGCAGCTCAATGACACAAGCGTATAAAAGACAGTGTGAACCACAAACCAACAGAGGAGGTGGCAGGGGGAGACAATCGAACTTGGGTATGGTCCACGCAAATGAATCAAGTGTGAAAGCACCCTAAATATATACAGTTGTGGCCAAAGTGATTAGAACAGTCGTTTTTTCACCAGCTAATGATCAAAAAAAAGTTTATGATAAATTGCTGTGAGTTTCACTCAACTGCAGGCGCAGATTTACCCTTGGAGTCAGATTTTTACACAACACCTGAGCAATGAGCACAGATGACTTATGACAAACACAGAGCATAACATAAAGGCAGACTGTGGCGGTGAGTTGAGAATCCCATGCTGGATTCAGTGACTGGCGCACCTCTCCGCAATGCTGCTGTGAAGGCTGTCAGATATGTGTGTGAGTGTGCGGTGATGGCCCTCCCTCACGTGCGCTCGTTATAATCAATATGAATATTCCGATCAAACTGAGTACAATCTTACATCAACAACACATGGCAACGCGTTAATAAGAACAAATGATTATGTTAGATTACAAACAACCCAACTAGTTGTTTAGCACGTGTGCTTCTCTGCTGTTATATTTACGCTTGTAATATTTACAGGCGATTTAAACAAAAATACACAATGACACTCAAACAAACATATCTACAATGATAAGGAATATGGTTGCTTACTGAGATATTAACATACAGCAATACCATTAAATAAACAATGTGAGGAATAAACAATGTGAGGAGAGATTCATAATAGTGCACTGGACAAGTCTGAACATGTCCCTCCCATGCTTGTGCGAGGCAGGCAGTTCTGTACAATACAAAATCTGTCAAATTAAATAAATCGGCCTAATTTAGACATGGAATCGATAACGATAATCTTGAAAATAGTGCTTAACGGCCGATAACGATGTGGTCGGCAATATATTGTGCATCCCTACCTAAAACATTTTTTAGCTGGTGAGAATACTGGTGTTTTAATAATTCTGGCCCCACTGTATACCATAAATATAAAATATGAAGATGTCTGAATATCCTTCAATATATACAAGCAACTGTTTGCACTTTGTTTATAAATAATGTTAAGTTGCTAATAAAAGAGAAACACTAATTTAATTATTTTAAACAAAACAGTGAACATAACAACTAAAAAGTTTTAAAACATTTGTTCACCATTAATAATTTTTTGGTCGTTGTTTATTAAAACTTTATTTGAATGCAAATTTGTTTTACGTTTATTTGTTTAAAGACATTGGAGAAGTGCTAAAAGAGAAATGGTTTTGTTAGTATATTATTGTTTCTGAACAATAACACAGACTGAAGTAAAAAGTTTGTGTTTGCAAATCCAGTTTATAACAATAATAAAAATGTTTTTATTTGACTTAAAAGTGTTTACAATTTGTCTTGGGTTTTAACAAATACATTTAATTATAGCTGCTTTGACAGCATTCAACTCATAATTCATCAAACACTGTTCTCCCCTACAGAAAAGTACATTTAGGTTCAAGTGCATGATAATAATAATACTAAAACAACAACAACAACAATACTAATACTACTATTACTACTACAACTACTACTACTACTACTACTAATAATAATAATAATAATAATGATAATAATAACAAGTCCTTAATAATTTTGGACACTCAAAGCACTTTACACATTTTTGTGTGGGAATCTCATTATCCACCACCAGGGTGCAGCATCCAATCCAGTATGCAATTTGGCCAGGATGCTGGGGTTAAACCCCTACTCTGTTCGAAGGACATCAAGGGATTGTTAATTATCATATAGAGTCAGGACCTCAGTTTAATGTCTTATCCAAAAGACAGTGCTCACTGAGCAGTATAGAGTCCCCATCTATATACTGGGGCGTTAGGACCCACACAGACTGCAGGTTTAGTGCCTCCTGCTTGTCTTACTAACACCACTAACAAACAGTATGTGTGCACATATAGGCTTGGATGTATTTGCTATTTAAACAACATAGCAAAGTGTTACAATGGTACTTGTGTCAGACTAAAACTAGAAAAAACACTTTGATTGCACCTCACGTCATTTTGTGCCAGGTGTATGTTTGACTTATAATGTGTATGACTTATAATGTGTGTGTGCACTTGCATGGATCAAATGCAGAGTAGTAGTTTCGAATATGGATGACCATACTTGACAACACTCACTTCTCATGTTTACTTCAATACTTCCATTACTGTGCTCTCCATGACAGATGTTTGCTTCTGCATCTGCACTTTATATATTCATCTCTCAACAGCATGGATGGCATCTGGTTATTCATTAAAAGTGTTCACTACACTGTTATTCTCAAGAAAACAAATGTATGCATGAGTATAGCCAAGCATTTAGGTTTGTTTGTTCTGTTCATGAGCACAATGAATGAGTTTCTAGCTGAAGTTCACTATATGACCACTAGTTTCACTAATAGTGAGTTTCAGAATTTCATCGTTTTATTGGCTCGCTTCCAATGACTGGTAGGGTTCGAGTCGGTACCTGTCACCTTTTGTCAGGCTTGTGTTTCCACTACCAAGGCTACCCTTTTGGTGGCTGTGATGTATGACAGAAAGTTTCAGTCAACGTCATTTTCACTCGAGAAAATGTCTACAGTAAAGCTGTACGGGTTGCTTGTATATCATATGAGAAGCACTTCTCACAAAACAGATGCTTTATACACATAAATACTTCTGTATAAATGTTTATAACTAACTTTTCTATGAACATGATTTGATTATGACTGCAGATCAATGACAGTGCGAAACAGCCTACTGTAACATCTCTAATTATATAATATAAATGAATATATATGAACAAATACAGACCCTTACAGTCTTCGATGTTACAAACTACACACAGCATACATTTAGTCCTTATTTAGGTTCAAAAACAACTTAAAGTATAGCCTACAGTCAGAGCAAACCTCTCATCTGTGTCTTTAATCTTCAGTAGCACATGTAGCCTCTGTTAGAGAGTCATTCCATCATTCTGAGTTCATAATAGTCCAAAAGGTGATGATAATAGTTAAACATGGCAGTTTGTTTGCGTTTGCTGAAAAAATAATGTGCTCCTTTTTTTTCCGGCGTCTCTTTTTTTTTTTTCTTTCTTAGCTTCACTCTCGCGTTTGTCAATTTCTGACAGGATTCAAAAAATACAGAAAAACAGCTTGCGCTTCAGACTGGCTTGTAAAAAACTAAGGGGCACAGGGTAAATCTGCTCTTCTTTTTGGCTGTGTTGCTGTTCATCAAGACGACAACAAGGTTTCAAGCCCGGGCCGACCATGGCTTGTTATTATATGTATATATATTTTCACTGTAATCTCTCGGCTGTGTATTTTAAACATGGCGGCTCTTTTGTTTTCATTCTGGCTTCATTCTGCAGAGGTTTTCTTCAACCTTGATTCTTCTATGTCATGTCACTTTTGGTTAAGATCCCAACACGTGGCACATGGTTGTGTGATTCATTAAACCCCCACTATAAGAACCACGGATAGAGGGAACAGACAGCTGGTCAGTTGGTGGAGACTACGGATCTCCTTTGGCAATCCAGCTTCATGTCAGTGGGACTGAAATGGAGCCAGGAGAACATGACTGACATGGCAGGATTGCAGACGTTTGCTTCAATCTCCAGGGCTTCCTGTTTTTTTATGGCAACATTCTTACATGAACAGTCCGTTTCATACCCTCAGGCCCTATTGGCCCTAATAGGATAGGGACCGGCTAGGCTTGGATTTTTAATGAAATATTAAGATTGGGTCTGTTTGGCAGAATCCAGCTGACAGATTTAAAGGAACGCTGTTGTCTAATCTCAGAGGACAGAAGCACCGAAGGCATCCATGTGTGATTTACCCACACAAGTAGTGAATAATGGGTACACTGCCAATGTAGCATTTCTTGGGCTCGACTAATGAATGGAATGAAGTGAATATATTGCGAGGGTGATTTTGGGGAGGCTTTGATTAAAGTACACAAGGAGGTTTAATTAAAGTACGTCTCTCACCTTGTTTAAATTTTAATTACCCGAATAAGTGAGTACTTCCTGCATTCATTTGAAACCGGCAGCAGCAATAATCACAGACCTTTCATTGTGTTTGAAATGCAAAATCTCAATTAACAATGTGCTAAAATAGAAAGAGAGAGAGAGAGACCTTTTTCCTTTTTATCTGTATTATAAAACACTTTCTGTCCAGTTGTGTATTAATAGTATTGTGATGATGATGATGATGATCTTTGAAATAAAAACCTCCTCAATATAAACAAATATAGCTGCAAGCAGCAATTATCAAGACCAAGCAGCCCAGCGGCCACATCATAAACAAGCACGGCAACAAGCTACAGAGCAGAACTTTTTTGCAGCATGGTCTGAGTCACATTTGGTGGAACTTGAGCTAGCGATCTATGGAGAGTTCAAAACAACAGATTTTTAAACTAGTTCAAGATGGTGGAAAGGAAGTCAACTAGGGTATAAATTATATCAATGTTTTCTGTATGATCCAAGGAATCTACAAGACCAGTCTCATGACATTAGACAAAAGTCATTTGACAAATTTTGGAAGAGTTCTATTGACCTTATTCTAAAATGGGGAAGTGCGCCTGTTTTCGCGATTGTCTTAGAACTTCCGATTCAGTCGCTTAAGTGAGAAATGAATAGGAATTATAAACAGAAGAAAACAGTCAAACTACTTGCTCTACAAACAAATGTTTGCATGACTATACAGACCAAGTACAATAATATAATAAGAAAATATCAAATTGCAACATCAAGCAGCGTAACGAGCAGTTTTTAACGTCAAAAAATTAATCGGAAGTCTCAAGCCAAAAAGATTCATATGGCTGCTCCCGCTCGTCGGCGGAGAATAAGGTGAATAGATATAATTTATTTGTTTGTCAATTTATTTATTTTTTTTCCCAGACGGTGGTGCAAACTGTCATAGTTTGGTCAATGTCAGGCCTAGATCACATACATTAAGTTTGGTTTAATCTTAATGTGTAACCATTGCAGTTTAAACTTACTTCAAACCATTGCAATGATTCAGCTTGTAATGTCATCTGGCAGCATTACATCAAGTTTGCGCATATGCTAAATGACAAAAGTTTTGTCTAATCAACTTAAATTCCATAATATTTTGTCAGCATGAATATCGGATAAAAGGCCTTTGAGTTTCTTCAGATAGGTTTTATGAAAAATTCGAAATAATGAAAAAAAAAAAAAAAACATTCATATCGTTGAATTGGCTTTAGCCAAGGAATCAGAAGACAAAATAATTTTAATCATAGCCCATTTATTTCAAAAGTTATAAAGACAAACATAAGTGAAACTTTGGACAAGTGGTGGTGCTAAAGAGTTTGAGTTTGAGAGTCCAAATTTGTTATGGTTGAAGATCAGACTGCCTTTATCAGTGTGCCAAAGTTTGAGCAAATGCCGCAAACGGTTCATAGGGCTGTCATAGACAGACGCTCCAAGAGTGTAAGAAGAAGAATAATAAGAACTGGAATGGAAACAATTAGTGGCTGCACTCCTTTGGTGCTTGGCCCCTGAATATACACTTCCTGACAAAAGTTTTGTTGTTGATCCCAGTAGTAAGAGCAATTAGACTTGAATTCTAGTTGATCATTTTGTGTCAGAAGGTCGATTTTTCTGATGAATCATCTGTTGAACTGCATCCCAATCATCACAAATACTGCAGAAGACCTATTAGAACCTCAATGTACCCCAAGATTCTCAGAGAAATCTGTCAAGTTTGGTGAATGAATAATCAAGAGATCTGCAGAGTAGATGGCAACATTGACAGCCTGAAGTATCAAGACATTTGTGCTGCCCATTACATTACAAACCACAGGAGAGGGCAAATTATTCAGCAGGATAGCACTCCTTCTCATACTTAAGCCTCCACATCAAAGTTCCTGAAAGCAAAGAAGGTCTAGGTGCTTCAAGATTGGCAAGCACAGTCACCAGAAATTAACATTATTGAGCATGTCTGGGGTAAGTTGAAAGAGGAGGATGAATCTAAATCATTGAAGATGAAACTAAAGAATCTTGAACTCTGGGAGTTCTGCAAGAACGTTTTAGTTGCCATTCCAGATGACTTTATTAATAAGTAATCTATATGGATGCAGTTGTCCAAACAATATTAACGATACACAATATTAATATTTTTCCACTGCTTTATATTTTATACTCTACATTATTTCTGTTAAGTGACAAGATTTTTGTCTAAGCAAAGTCAGACCTTACTGTCCTAATAAATAATGAAAAATCAAGGCATGATCATATGTTATTTCAGCCTGATCTCACGAGAATACGTAAGTATTTTACGTTTTGGCAGTTTAGTGGCTAATTTGTTTGAATTCGTACGAAATCAGTCGTAAGAAGTTGTACGATTTTAAAAAGGAGGCGTGGCACCTAACCCCACCCCTAAACCCAACTGTCATTGGGGGATAAGCAAATCGTACAAAAATGTAAAAATTAGATCATACAAATTCGTACGAATTAGCCACAAAATGAAAAAATTACGAATTGCCGTGAGATTGTGTTGGTTATTTTGGTAAAATAAGCATAATTTAGAGGCCTTTGCCTTTCATGTAAGCCACTTTTGGTACCAAATAATCAACTGGAAGTCAAAGTATTACTGGTGGTTCCCAAAGCTTGAATAGGTGACAAGACTTTTGTCAGGTAGTGTATATATTCTCCATCCCCTTTATATGGGGAAGAAGAACTTCTATTTTTCCTGTTTTTTAATGATTATTAAACACAAATCACATTATTATTATTATTATTATTTTAGCACATTATATCTTATTTTTTCAATGATGCTTATTTTGTCCTTTAGATAAGCCTGTGAAGAAAAAAAAAGCATAATAAGAGATTACTTATTGAAGATTATTATTCAGAAAAAGGCTAATAACCTTCTTTTAGTTTCATGTGGAGTTATGATAATATTATTTGCGGCAAGTCTGTAACATGACTGTGATGTATTACCTGAATTTATAAACTTGGTCAGAAACCCCTTCGTTCTAATTCACTGAGACTCGCATTTGTACTTATTGTTATGGCAGTTTTATGGCAGCGGCAGTAATAACAAATGGTTGCAATCTAAGCAAATTTCCAGTGCTCCGTATTTGATGTGGGCAGAAACTATGGAAGGGGTATTTTTCTCCCACCTGATAAACAAGAATAAATGCGCTCTGTGAAGATGACAAGCAATTTTAAAAACAACATTTTTCTGTCTCATGTCCTCCAGTCTGTTATATAGAAAGAAAATAGAGTAATATAAACGAAATGACAAGCAAGCTGATGTAAATAGTTAGGTCAGAAATAAATAAATGAAATAAAAGAAGCAGCGCAAGTTTCTACAAAGAAATGTATTTAAATAGCTCCGTGTTCAAAAGCAAGGAGAATTAAAACAAAAATCACATTAGATTAAAACAATTCAGTGTCTGGAAACAGTTTAAGAGCCGATTAATATATATATATATAAAAAAATATATAAGCTTAAGTATCAACACCATAGCTGAAATATTCAACAAAGCCTCGTGTTGATGTTCTAAATCACTTACTGCTCACTTACTCTTTCCTAACCATGTACGTATAATAGATTGATGCTTAGAAAAAACAGGAAATTTATAAACATTATTCATAGAGCCATTGCTTTCTTCTGTTGGGCTCATAAAATTCTCAAGGACATCAACAACTAGAGCTGGTTGAAAGTACAGTAAAAAAAATTATGACCACGGGGAGCTTGAATATACTCTTTTATCTGTTTCTCAGTAATTTCTGTTTAATCGGCTCAGGAAGAGCTTTTAGTTTTATCACGTATATACGGCTGAATGTGTGTGTAGTGCAGTGCAGCTCTGGATACATAAACAATCCAGGTTTACGGTTTATAAAATATAGTCTGAGCAGTTAATATAGGCCATATAATCCTCAGTTTATACAGTATGTAGTTCACTGTGTGCTTTATTTTATGGTGCGTTTCTGGCTTATTCTACTATCAGAGCATCAATTTGACTACTTTACAATTGCTTTTTACAACCCTGTAGAAGATGTGTTGTTCTGTATGTGCTCCAGCATTAGCTCTCACACACTTTAAACTTATGGAAGTTTTGGAAAATGTTGATTTTTTTGAGGAGCTCGGTCATGTTATGAACTTTGTAATATATTCATTCATTCAGCTTAGTCCTTCATTTATCAAGGGTCGTCACAGCGAAATGAACCAACAACTATTCTGGCATATGTTTTAAGGTGCGGATGCTCTTCTAGCTGCAACCCAATTCTGGGAAACAACCTCACACTCCCTTATTCACACACACGCATACACTACGGCCAATTTATTTATTCATTAATATTGTATGTATATGTTGTATATGTTTTACTCAGCGGATGTCCTTCCAGCTACGACCCAGTAGTGGGAAACATCCGTTAAAACTCACACCCATACACTATGGCTTGTTTAGTTTTTTCAATTCACCTATAGTGCATGTCTTTGGACTGTGGGGGAAACCAGAGCACCCACAGGAAACCCATGCCAACACGGGAAGAGCAAACACCACACAGAAATGCCAATTGGTTCAACCAGGACTCGAACCAGCGGCCTTCTTGCTGTGAGGCAACAGTGCTAACCACTGAGCCCCCATGCCACCCTACTTGTAATATATTTCTCTTTTAAATAATGTTTTTATAATAGGATTGGCATGGGCACATACATAAGCTCTTTGGAAAGGCAGGCTTCTTTCAAAATTTGCTGCAGATCTTAGCTGAAGTACACATTTGAGGCAGTGAAGTTATGATTATTTAACATTATTAATTACTATGATTTAGAAAGAAGGTCGCTGATTCGAGCCTCCGCTGAGTCAGTTAGCATTTCTGTGTAGAGTTTGTATGTTCTCCCCGTGTTCTTGTTTTTTCAGGGTACTCCAGTTTCACCCACAGTTCAAAGACATGTAATATTGGGTAAGCTAAATTGTCCGTAGTCTAAGTATGCCGCCAGAGCTGAATGAACCGGCAACTTATCCAGCACACATTACATAGCGAATGCCATTTCCAGCTGCAACCCAGTACTGGGAAACATCCATACACACTCGTTCACAAACACACACACACACAGTACGGCCAATTTTGTTTATTGAATTCAACCATACCACATGTGTTTGGACTGTGGGGGGGGGGGGGGGGGGGGGGGCAACATGGGGAGAACATGCAAATTCTACACAGAAATGCCAACTGACCCAGCTGGGACTTGAACCAGCGACCTTCTTGCTGTGAGGTGACAGTGCTAACCACTGAGTCACCATGTCCCCCAATTTATCTAAATGATGCAAGAATTTTTTTTAAATAGTTTAACACAGGCTCCTTGTGAAAACGTACCCCTTTATGCAAATTCTGGAAAGTGCGATTTATGTAGCCAGAGGTACATATAGAACATTTCATCTTTTAAACAAATGCTACAGGACAGTGTAATGTTGCAGACTGCTTCTGCTTCTTGTGGGAGTACCAGCTGAACGCTTACTTTGTGTGGATGGCTTTTCCACTGTTACCAGTTTGCTCAGTAGCTTGCCATGTACGTAGACTTCAGGCACAGAGAGTCGTCGACTGCGAAGACCAGATTCGGGTCCGGCAAAGAACGGTTCAAGGTAGCAGGTAAAACAAAAGACAAAAAAGTTAATAATAAATAACAAGTAAATAACAGGATGAGAACATGGTAAGATCTAAAAACATGGTACAAACCAGTCAGTCACTCAGTCGACAGTAGCCTCTAGTGGATTTACGTGAGTAGAGAAGGCACGAATGGCACTTTCGAAAGAAGTTTGAGATCTGAAAAAGCATACACAGCGGCCTCTGGTGGATTCTCCAAAACAAAAACTGAAAAAAAAAAACAAACAAAAAAACATACTAGCCGGGACTTATTTTGCACTGTCCAGACATTTATGCAGGGATACGTATTAAAAATGAGCCTGGCTTAAAATACTTTTTCGTTTTAGTTATTGTTATCAAATGCCAGCTTTAGTTTATTTGTTTTTAGATCATCATTCTTCATGTGCAGAGCTGTGTTAATCAGTGTAGTGTTGTTGATTTACACACTAACTAGCTCAGAAACTGCAGCTGAGCATTTGTTAAAAACAAGGATGTCAATTTTCATTTGCATTGATGTGTGTTTGTACACATTTTACACTGATACTGGTAGGCTGCAATGTCAAGCAATGGTTAACAGTAAAAAATGAGACCGTTTGGTACGATCCTTAAAATTGTCATTATAACATGAAAACAGCTTCAAATTGGTCATTCAGAAAAAAACATTAGAGATCTGGACCGAGGTGTTTTTGATTACTACCATTGAAAAATTTATAAACAAAGAAATTATTAGGAAATTCATTAAATTTTTATAAAGTTTATAGACCTCTCAAATTCGAAACATCATATTAACGTTTAAAATGGGCATCTGATGTCACCTTCAACGCTTCCAAAAAGGTGGACATATATATGTATAATGGTAATGGCATATACAGTAGGTATATAGTATTTAGCTATTAGTATGTTGTTTATATGACGTGCTTGTGGGGGAACTCTTTAAGCACAACAGTGTAAACAGTTTGAGATTGGCAGTGAGTTGTACTTGCAGTGCTAGTACTTACAGTCAGTGTTTGTTTACTTGCAGAATTGAGAACTTGTCATAAATTATGCATAGCATCACCATACATGTGGCCTCGGAAATAACAGCTGTGTTGATTTATAATGTGAGCTTGATTCAGTTCCATAGACTCCTGTTACATTCAGCTGCCAAATCCAGCACAGTTCAGTGTGAAGGCATATCCTTTTCACTTTAATCTAACACCGACAAACTTACTATGAATCATTTATTAAGCATTAGCAAAGAGTTAATTCATTATTTAAAGTAGGCATAAGTAGGCACGATCGCTATTTTTATTTATTTATCTTTCATATTGTGATGCAGTTCCTAGAGAAACCGAATTTTAAATGAGCAAACAGTGGGCTTGGCTTGTTTTTTCTACCGCGTTTCATTTAGAAGGGGTTTTAGAACGGTTTTTACAACCTAACTGACTCCTCCAGGGACCTGTTCCATAAACCAAGCTTAGAGAAAAATCCAGGCTTATTTTAGTAAATCAGGTTTATTATTGGCGGATTCGGTTTCATAAATCAAATTTGCGATAGTTCAAACTCAGGTACTATGGCAACTTGTGCTGGGAAACTAGCCTGGTCCAGAGCAGGTTAACTCTCAGGCTAAGTCTTAAGCAGGATGCACACCAGAAGCGCCGCTCGGTGCAGCGACACGGCGCGCACATAACATTTTAAAGTATTATACACCAGACGCACACATTCGCACGATATTTAACATGGAACTAATCAGATGGCGCTCTGTGGCGCGGCTGAAATATGAACAGCGTCTTGAGTCATGGCTGGACGCCACTGACTTGCAGCACCGGTGTGTGTACCCTGATAGAAACCTAGGTTTAGAATTGTAAAATGCATGGCGCTGTGTGGTGCTACGCGGCGCAACGCCGAGCGGCGCTTCTGGTGTGCGACCTGCTTTAAGTTCAAGCCTAATCAAGGTAATATTAACATTTACCTGCCACAGTTTGATGCCAATTTAATTCACTTAACCTCCTAATAATGATTAAAACTTAGTCACTTCATAGTAAATATATTTGTACACCAATCATCTTTAAGAATAGTACAATAAAACATTTAAATTCAAATAAATAAATCCAAATGAAACAAATACAAACTACAACATTTCAACTACATTTTTTTTTTATGTTTTTGTTGATTTATTTTTCCTGTTTACTAAAAATGTATTTAATATTTTCCCTCGACAGATTAATTTGAGTGTACAAAACTCGGTATATGATCTTCAGTTTATTTTTTTGTTAGATTAGTTCCAATCTGAATGTGATAATATGTTGGCAGGGTTTTTAGAGGAACTAAGAAATATGACAGTCGTTTTCATGTTAGCTGAGTAGCTGTGTATAATCAAAGTAAGATGTAAGAAAGATAACTTGATTTTCTACATGTGAAGCATGAACACACATTGCTTTGCATCTCATAAACACAACCAAACCTTAATAATACACTCTGGAACAACCCTTTAAGAATAGTTGTTGTTTTTTTTTTAATGTTTTTTTTTTTTTTTTTTTTATCAAATGAGTAATAAACTATTCAAATAAACATTCATGGATCTTATTATTCAGACATATAATAATAGTTACTTTGTATGTTAATTAATGCTTTATTAACTTTAACTTCATCCATTTTTGCGACCTAATCTAAAGTGAATGCTTTATAAATCCCTTATAAATGACAATTTCTCTGCAGACGCATTAGCATATTAAAGAAAATGATTTGGAGCACCACAGGTGTGCAGTGATTTGAGATGCACTTTTTTCTTTCCGCCTCAAAGATGTTATTCTACGGAAAAAAAAGTCAGTCAAGGAACAAGGTGAAGGGCAAATCTGGCAATTTTCTGAAACAGCCACAATAGAATTGTAATATCACCATTGTCAGAGCTTGGCCGTGAGCACTTCATGTCACACAGAGAAACAGATAGCTCTGCTTTGAATATTTCAGAAAATTGCACCTCTTTGTCAGTGTAATTTATTCCTTAATTGTTTGTTTGATATCCATTTGTTCTCAACCCGTCTTTCTTTTGTTCCTAGTATAGCGATGACGAACCACGATTTGATGATTATCATTTAGTTGAGGAAAGCTATTTGAAATTCTTTCATGTGATTCACGTTCCGAAATATGTTTGTATGCTCATAATAGTTGACCTAGACATGTAAACACCTATTGCACGGCATCTCAAAATTCACTTAGAGTCCACAGATAAGACAATCAAACATTTCACCATTGTTTTGTTCATGGGCACAATTCCAATACAGTCCCTTGATGATGTTTTTGTAATTGAAAGTGAGACTAACCATTTGATATGGTTTTGTCTTGGTCTCCAGCTGTGAACAGAGAGAGAAGTTAAAAAGAGGAGAGACATCAAGGGAATGTTAGACTAATTGGAATTCAAGGATGACATCTCTAATATCTTATAAAGCACTAAATAGACATGCAAAAACTCCCATGCTTTAGATGTGTTGTCTTTTTCATTACTATTAGCTGAGTGGACCATTGTTTAGGACAAATTCAGAAATATTATCCATCCATCCATCCATCCATCCATCCATCCATCCATGCCTAATCATTTCATACTTACATTCAGTTAATCCATCCCAATGCTTTCTGTTCCCTCCATCTGTACATCCATCCTAAATTTGTTTTCACACTTTCATCTATTGCAGTTATTCCACCCCAATGCCTTCTGTTCCATCCATTCAGCCATCCTTCCATTATTCCATCCATCCATCAATGCTTCCATCCTTCTGCCATTCCATCCATCAATTCCTCTCATTTCATACTTCATCAATCATTTATACATCCATCCATCATTTCATATTTTCATTCATTCATTCATCCATCCATCAATCCATTCATCCCTCCATACTTCCTACCATACCTCCATTCATCCATCCATCCATCATTTTATACTTCTATCCATTCATCATTCTATCTATCCATCCGTCCATCATTTCCTCCTTCCATCCATCATTTGATACTTCCATCCATCATTTGATACTTCCATCCATCATTTGATACTAACATCCATCCATTTATCCATCATTTGATACTTTCATCCATCCATCCAGTCCATTTATCTATTTCAGTCCATCCATCCTATTCCTTCCTCTCATCCATCTATCCATACTAGTCCATATATTCATCCATCCAATACCTTTCAGTCCATCTATCCCATTCATTACAGTCCGTCCATCCATCCATCCATCCATCCATCCTAATCAATATATCCTTCCATCCATCCCAATCCACCCAACCATCCCTGTCCTATCATCCATCTATCACAATCCATCCATCTATCCCAATCTATCTCCATCCATCCATCCTTCGTACTTCCATCCATCTATCCATCCATTTACCTATACCAGTTAATCCATCCTAATCCTTTGTTCCATCTCATCCCTCCATCCATCCATTCACCCATCCCATACCAACAACACAAAAGACATTCATTGACTTCTATAGTATTTTTCCCCCTACTTTGGAAGTCGATTGGTTCCAGCAACCAGCATTCCTCGGACTATCTTGTTTAGTATTCAACAGCAGAAAGAAACTCCTAAAGATTAAAAACCACATGATGAGAATAAATTGAGGATTCTCATTTTAAGGTGAACTATCCCTTTAAAGAAGCCATATAATGCTTTGTAATGCGTGCTTTGCTTTTTATGTTGTGCATAATATACGTATCTGTTTGTGCAAGATATCCAAAATCGCAAAGCTCAGAGGTCTTTCACAATAGTTAAAAAAAATAATAAAAACCTGACAGAGCAAAGCTTTAGACCTGCTTAAACACACTGATCCAACAGTACAGATATTACTTCTGCAAACATCCGTGTCACAGTTTGAAATATTATTATAATGCCGCCCAAAGGCATGTATAAATAAAGAATCTGAGACATTTCTGAATTGTAGTATTTTTGTCATGTCGTGGAGCTGCTGTGAGTTACAAAATAAACATTTGTTTTGCTCAAGCTGTGCTTAAATTTGTCATCATGATCTGTGTATTGTGTGTGTTTGCAGTCACGTTTAAAGTCATAACTGGGCTGGTGCTGGGTTGAAGATCCAGACAGAGGTGTTTGACCAATCACAGCGTGCTATATTCAACTAGCCAATCAGAGCTTTTAGGGAGTTTGGGAAGGAGGCAGTTTGTAGAAACTAAAAATAAATCAAAACTTTTTCAACAGACATACAAGAGAGCAGCTGCAATTAGAAAGCAAAATAATGACATTTTAAAAGCATTGCATGGTCTCTTTAGGGAATATGTATTAGATTTGCTAAACATATATATAATATAATTTCATATTTTATAAGGATAAACTGTTCTGGAATTAGACTTTAAAACTTGTGTTGTCTGCTTTGATTCACAGTAAAGAACTGTCTCAAAGATGAATACCTTTGGGAATCTGGCTACATTGTGTTGTGTTGTATGGTTTGTTCTCTTGACTCTGTAGAGTGGTGGGTTGTGGTGCTGCTGATTTTGTCTCGGGTAAATTGATTGAGGTTTGTTGAACAACACAGTTTAATTCATCCCTGAATTCCTCCATCTCAATCCATTCATCATCTGCGCATGACTCTAACCTTCCATCTTAAATCACCCTATAGCCAATGAATTTATCCATCACAACTAGTCTGTTATTTAATCCCTTCATCTTCATTCCTTTCTTTCTTCCTTCCTTCGTTGCTTCCTTCCTTTCTTCCTTGCTTCCTTCCTTCCTTCCTTCCTTCCTTCGCTCCTGACTCTAGCATTCCATCCTAAATCATCCTAGTCCGTCAACTAGGTCTGTCACTGCATCCATCCTCTTCAACTGTCCATTTTTTTTATTCCTTTCTTCCAGTCCTCCAATCCTTCCCAGTAAATCACTCTTCATTCATCTGTCTATTCACCCATCCATATGTCTCTCCATCCATCCATCTGTCTGTCCATCCATCCGTCTGTCTGTCCATCTGCCCTTTCATCCATGTTTGTCCATTCATCCATGTCTGTCCATCCATCCATGTCTGTCCGTTCATTACAAAACAATCCAGTTCAATTCAATCCATCCTGCTCATTCATTCATTCATTCATTCATTCATTCATTCATTCATTCATTCGTTTTCTTTTCAGCTTAGTCCCTTTATTAATTTGGGGTCGCCACAGCGGAATAAACTGGCAACTTATTCAGCATGTTTTTTACGCAGCGGATGCCCTTCCAGCAGGAACCCATCTCTGGGAAACATCCACACACACTCATTCACACACATACACTACAGACAATTTAGCCTACCCAGTTCACCTGTACTGCATGTCTTTGGACTGTGGGGGAAAACGAAGCACCCGGAGGAAACCCACGCGAATGCAGGGGGAACATGCAAACTCCAGAAACGCCAACTGACCCAGCTGAGGCTCGAATCAGCGACCTCCTTGCTGTGAGGCGACAGCACTACCTACTGCGCCACTGCATCACCTCATTCATTCATTCAATCATTCGCTCACTCATTCTTTCTTTCATTTGTTTATTCATATATTCGTACGTTCATTCATTCATTCATTTTTTCATTTATTCATTCTCTTTTAGCTTAGTCCCTAATTTATCAGCGGTTGCCCTGATAAATGAACCGCCATCTACTCTGTATGTTCATAGTCGATCCTTTTCTGTTTATCTGGCATTTTGTCCATCCACCCATCTCCTTTCACCCATCCATTGTCCATGTTTCTCTTTTCACCCATCCATTTTTTCTTCCTTCCTTTCATGCTCTGTCCATCTGTCCATCCCTCCATCCTAATCATTCCATTGATTTTTTTTTTGTCCATCCATCAGAAATCATTCCATTTCATCAATCCATCCCAGTCAATCCATCTCCATTCCTCTGTCAATTTGTCCATCGATTTTGTCTCTCCTACCACCCATCTATCCTCCTTTGTCTGTCTATTGTCCATCCATCCCAATCATTCCATTCATACTTTCATCCCAAATCATTCCATTCCATCTATCCATCCCAGTCAATCCCTCTCCATCTGTCCATCCATCTGTCCATTCGTCCCAGTTCAACCTAGCTCTTTCTTTGTTACCGAGCCTACCATTGCTCAGGTTTTTATTTTGCTTTGTAATACAATCTTAATTTCTCCATTGTGTAACTGTACACACACTGAGAGTTCACACATCAATATCATATTTCCTCTAACTTAATTCACGTCACTGTCAGTCATGTTCTTTATTGCATTCTATCAAGCTTCCCTGTAGTAGAAATGATCAGCCTATAAAGCAGCTCACTTACAACCTTATACTAAAAGTCAAGAGGCCTTGACGAGTAATTTAAATGAGTGTGCAAAACAAAGAACAGAAATCAAATCTGATTACATAATTTGCAAGGAGGAAAATGAAAAGCCAGCTCTACCTTAAAAGGCAAAGGAAAATCATGATGAAAATCATCTATTGTGTGGTGTTTGGACAGAACTGTATGTAGGTATAGTGTGTCCACAGTCTTATTGGAGTGATTGATACACCAAGTCTTTTTTTTTTTTTTTTTATTTCCTGATGTTAAAACAGGATCAAAATTCCTCACATGTTTAAGTCAGAATGCAACGTGACGTAGGAGTGCTGTTTCCCTGCCCACCAAATTGATTGACAGCCGTGTATTAGCAGTAGTAATGCGTATAATTATATCAACAAGACAGGACATGCGCAAAGCAACTGGGATTAAAAGATCTGTTCAGCTCTGTGATCATCTGCACCTCAAGAATAAGTTTACAACGTTTTCAAAACAGTGCATGTTTGTAAGGAATTAAAGTGAAATTAAATTTATCACCACAGTTGCGTGTCAGTACAAATATAAAAGAAGATGCTTCAATCCTGGTTTGTGAACGTTAAATCAGGTTTATTTTGTACATTAACATAACGAATATCCATAAAGCAGTGAATATTAATATGTATTCTGTCACGTTTGCCGTGCAAAAAAGTGCAAAGTTAAACACGTGCACTGTGTGTGTGTGTACGTGTTTTTGTGAAATATCAGGACACAAATCTGTATAATGACATGGGTATGACACAGGTATTACAAAAAGGAGGTGAAATATGAGGACATTGGTGACGTCCACATTTCTCAAAATGCTTATAAATCCTACAGAATGAGCATAATCAGAGTAAAGCTCCACACAGTCTATTGTGATGGTTAGGTTTAGGGGTGGAGTGGGATAAGGGCAATATAATATACGGTTTGGACAGTATAAAATGAATGGAAACCTATGTAATGTCCCCACTTTTCACAAAAACAAACGTGTGTGTGTGTGTGTGTGTGTGTGTGTGTGTGTGTGTGTGTGTGTGTGTGTGTGTGTGTGTGTGTGTGTGAACCTTGTAATGACATTGTGTGTGACTCGTCATTGCAGAAAGGCTTGCATTAATTCCACAACAATTACATCAAATAATCATTAGGGAATTTCTTACTGTAGTATTTCCCACAAACGTTATGTGAGATCTGCTTCCTTCATGTCTGTCACTGTGCTGTTTATTTGATGCAGTAGGAGATTAAGGCACACTCTGACAGGCACGGGGGAATGGTGGGTGCGGAGAGCAATATAAGCATAGGCCACAAAAACAACTACATGGCTGTTCAGAGCAGAAAATTCAAATGTTCTCTAAGGTATAATAAATAATCTGATGGGTGTTTTGAGTTAAAACTTTACAGACACATTCTGAAGAGACACTAATAACTTATCTTAAATCTTGAAAAATGGGTGAACTAGGTGCCCTTCAAGCTCAAAGGCAGACAATTCCTGTACACTGAAAATAACAGAAGAAAAACTTTGGTTAATTAGTATGCAAAAGATGAGAACTTGAAGAAAAACTGAAATGAATATTTGCAAAACAAAGAACCCAAGTCATTTGTTTGCAAAACACAAATCAGGGCTCAACAATAAGTACTGCCTGATGGCTAGGGGCCAGCTTGTGAAATGCTCAGGACAGTAGTCAAGATCGATATTGGCCCGATTAGGCCAGTGCTGCCCTGTCACTAAAGTTTAATTTGCCTGTGACAGTGCGACCATTTGTCAATTGTGTAGAATCGAGAAACAGTTTGTACTTTTAAGCCTTTAAATGCTAACTTTTCTCTGATGTCGTAAACACCATATTGCTTTTCAGTTCCTCTTATCTGATTGGATGTTGTGAGCATGTTATTTTTGTCTGTAACTTGGTAACAACCAGTACAGATAAGAGACAGCAACATGGTGGCAACATCAATTATGAGGCTAATGTCTTGGTAGCAGACATTTATGTGGGTACAACAGGTTGAAAAAAGTGGGGTTTGGCACATTTTGTTGTCAGTTTGGCAAAGCAGACACCCTGTCTTATATCATTTAGAACTGCAATAAAATACCTGCATGTTTCCCATACTGCACTTTTAGTTTTTTATAACACTTTGAATTAATTATTTATTAATACGTTTAAATACATTAAGCACATTAACTTCTAAATTCACCAAGGTTGGTTTTGACTCATTATTTAAAATATGTGGCTAATAAATATCTATTACCTTTTTTTTTTTTTTTTTTTTTTTTTTTTTTGTGGGAGCAGTAAAACTTTTGGCAGGGGAAGTAAAAATCGGAACCACTGACCTGAACGGGCCAGTTGAAAACATCCTTAGCGTTGAACCCTGCAAATGCAATAGGGGAAGCTTTAAACAAAATGGGCCCATCATACACCAGGCACAATAGGGCGCAAGATGTGTTTGGTGCGATTTGTTGCTATTTTCAGCACAGCGCAACCCTAATTTTCATGCTTTGTGTCACGTCGTTTAAATAGCAAATTCAATTGCGCCACTTTGTGTGACTCGTGTGCTGGTCTAAAATCGAGGTTTGTTAAGACGCATTGTTGGCGTGTTGCTATTTTGAAGAAGTGAAACAGACCACGCCACTGACCAACTAAAAGCTGGTCTGAAGTCCAGTACAGAGTGCGTTAGTTATGCTTTTATGCGGGTCTAAAACACTTACAATTTGCTTAATACACACATGATGTAGAGCAATACACAAATATCTCTACATATGAAAAATATTAAAGTATGAAAATGTTACAAAATGATTATATCAGATAACCATAAAAATCATTGCCTCTATACCCCAGGAGGGCTTTTTCTGTTTATTCATGACAAATGGCATTTGTATAATGTTATTATTACTAGTAGTATAATTTATTATATGCATATTTATATTTGTTTAAATTAAAATAAGTTTAAATTTGTCCACCTGTCAGGTTTTGGAGACGTATGCATCACCATATGGGGCATAAGAATAGGACATGTGTTTGGATATAAATTGACCACACTTGGTTTTTATTGTTTATTTATTCGTTTGCTGGAAATGAAAACTGAATTTAGAAATAGTTTTGAAACAAACCTTTGCGCTTAACAAACAAAAATTACATTTAGAGGCTAATGGATGTCTTCAGTGGAGTGCGTACAACACTGTTTCCTTATCCACTAAAGTAAAGGAGTAAAGAGAAAGTAAAGAAGCTGAACGGAGGAGGCTCGTTTTTTTATCCACATGCTGCAGATGGTCAGTTTAGCTGTTTTCTTGCTAGTGAAGCGTACAGATTCTCCACTTCCAAAGTCCACCATGTAAATAGCAAATGCGCCATAGCGTGACGCAACTGACTCTTAAAGGGAATGGGAGATGAGACTCCCATTCAATTTCGTTCAATGCACGTTATGCTCAAAACAAACCCTCATTAGGAGAATAAGCACAACCTTGTTAAAGCCGGCTCACACAGTGTGATTTTGACATTCTCCGCGATCATTTGTATTCTCGCATGGATTGTGTCATAAAATTCGGAGCTCCTATTGATTCTTGGATTGACGCTCAACGCAGCTGTTTTCACACTGCAGGAAAGTGTCTGAAATCTTCTGACACTGCCAGAACTTCATCGGAGGGAAAATCTAATCGCAGCACGCAACTAAGCAGCATGTCAAACCAAAGATCACCGATTTTAGCCTAGGATTTCAGGAATCTTTTAGGATTTCCTAAATTTTCATTAGAAAAATTTCCTAAATTTTCTTTCTGCAGCCCAAGACCGGTTACTCACTGAAGCTAAGCAGGGCTGAGCCTGGTTAGTACCTGGATGGGAGACCACTAGGGAACACTAGGTTGCTATTGGAAGGGGTGTTAGTGAGGCCAGCAGGGGGCGCTCAACCTGTGGTCTGTGTGAGTCCTAATGCCCCAGTATAGTGAAGGGGACACTACACTGTCAGTGGGCGCCGTCTTGCGGATGAGACGTTAAACCGAGGTCCTGACTCTCTGTGGTCATTAAAAATCCCATGGCACTTCTCGTGAAAGAGCAGGGGTGTAACTCCGGTGTTCTGGCCAAAGTCCCTCTATCGGCCCTTACGATCATGGCCTCCCAATCATCCCCTTCCACCGAATTGGCTCTATCACTGTCTCTCCACTCCACCAATAGCTGGTGTGTGGTGAGCGCACTGGCGACGTTGTCCTGTGGCTGCCGTCGCATCATCCAAGTGAATGC